>NW_026858278.1:12500-241010 GCF_026571515.1 Ruditapes philippinarum
CACATCGCAACCTTTCGAATTTAAAGATAACGATAAAAACTGAGGAATTCTGACTGAAAACGGATGTGTAGACTGGTCACCCGCGCACGTCTATGGGAACCATAATTGGACAGGGAACCAGAATAACGGAAGCTGTGTATAAAAAAATGAAAATCGAAGGCGCCATTTTGTTTGAATAATCTGATAAATAAAAATAATTTTTTGTCAAATTTTGTTGTGAAAACTATCTAGAATGAAAGAAAATGGTCTAACTAAGAAAATGAATCCGAACACCAATATCTTTTATTCAGTCGTTAACGCTGTACAGACGTTTAAAGTATTGTTTACGTGACGTCACAATGTAGCGCCAAACAGCACGTGCAAACACTATTTTAATGTCGCAAACGTTTTAAGTTTTACATTTATTTCACTTTACATAATTTTTATTTCGCTTGAAAAATTATAGAGTGAAATAAAATAAACAAAGTTTTATCAACGTTTTCAAAACTCGTTATTCATTTCACGACAGGGGCGGAGCCATATTTAACACAGTACGTGTGACGTTACACGCACTCGTCACTGCATTTGAAATAAAAATGAGCTTTCATACTATTTCACGTAAAAAGTACATCGAGCTCGCTTTGAGGCTTTGCCTTTTTCATATTACACTTGTAGCATTAAAACAAAAACAAAAAAAACAACAACAAAGTTCTTTCGTTGTAATTCTTGTCTACTCTGCTACTGTTCTGTACAAAGTTGCGTTCAAAGCAGTAGAATCTAGAAGCAAGTTTTATTTCTATTTTTTTTTTCGGAATGAATTTGTCGTATTATTTCTTCAAATTTCAATAGTAACAAAAATGTGTTTGTACTAAATACGCTTAAGCTCTCATAATAAAAATAAAGCGATTCGTGTTGACAACCTTCCGGCCCTGCCCTGACGTGTATTAATGTCTTTAATACACTTGTAGCATTAAAACAAAAACAAAAAAAACAACAACAAAGTTCTTTCGTTGTAATTCTTGTCTACTCTGCTACTGTTCTGTACAAAGTTGCGTTCAAAGCAGTAGAATCTAGAAGCAAGTTTTATTTCTATTTTTTTTCGGAATGAATTTGTCGTATTATTTCTTCAAATTTCAATAGTAACAAAAATGTGTTTGTACTAAATACGCTTAAGCTCTCATAATAAAAATAAAGCGATTCGTGTTGACAACTACAGTTAACTGTTTGATGACGTAAAATATGACGTCATTGTTTCAGTTTGTGCACGTGCACATGTTCTGCGGGCTGATAACTAGTTCTCGGCCCCGGGCCGCAAACTCATAATAGGTCACGTGACACACATTATCAGTTGAAATCATAGGCAATTTTGTTACTATATATAGTAACAAGTGTATTAATAATCAGTACATATAATCGCTATTTTCAGACTGTGATTGTAAAATAAATGCAGTTTTATTGTTCGCACAGGTATTTGTGGCGCGAAAAAGAAACATTGTTCTTCCTGTGCGGATTGTTCCCCCTCGGAATGTTGTGTTAACATAAGGATACTTGGTAAGAGATCTGCCGGCCGGATGAAAAGACAAGAACAGGGACAATGTGAACCTATGGGAAAACAAGGTTCAGGTAATATGCATAATTATACTTTACACGTTATCTTTCAGGACTGTTTTTTATCACATACTTCGTGCTGTATTTTAATTCTTTGCATTATCGAGTGCTATTTATTGTTGTATTGTCCTGTTTTGCTTTATGTTGTGTTATCGTGTTCTATTTTAGGTTATCTTGTCCTGTTCCGCTTATGATGGTCATCGTGTTCTATTTTAGAATGTATTGTCCTATTCCGCTTCATGTTGTGTTATCGTGTTCTATTTTAGAATGTATTGTCCTGTTTCGCTTCATGTTGTGTTATCGTGTTCTATTTTAGGTTATCTTGTCCTGTTCCGTTTCATGATGGTCATCGTGTTCTATTTTAGAATGTATTGTCCTATTCCGCTTCATGTTGTGTTATTGTGTTCTATTTTAGAATGTATTGTCCTGTTTCGCTTCATGTTGTGTTATCGTGTTCTATTTTAGGTTATCTTGTCCTGTTCCGTTTCATGATGGTCATCGTATTCTATTTTAGAATGTATTGTCCTGTTTCGCTTCATGTTGTGTTATCGTGTTTAATTTTAGAATGTATTGTCCTGTTTCGCTTCATGTTGTGTTATCGTGTTATATTTTAGGTTATCTTGTCCAGTTCCGCTTCATGATGGTCATCGTGTTCTATTTTAGAATGTATTGTCCTATCCCGCTTCATGTTGTGTTATCGTCTTCTATTTTAGAATGTATTGTCCTGTTTTGCTTCATGTTGTGTAATCGTGTTTTATTTTAGGTTATCTTGTCCAGTTTCGCTTCATGTTGTGTTATTGTGTTCTTTTTTAGAATGTATTGTCCTATCCTGCTTCATGTTGTGTTATCGTGTTTTATTGTAAGTTATCTTGTCCAGTTCCGCTTCATGTTGTGTTATCGTGTTCTATTTTAGAATGTATTGTCCTGTTCTGCTTCATGTTGTGTTATCGTGATCTATTTTAGGTTGTTTTGACCTGTTCCGCTTCATGTTGTGTTATCGTGTTCTATTTTAGAATGTATTGTCCTGTTTTGCTTCATGTTGTGTTATCGTGTTCTATTTTAGAATGTATTGTCCTGTTTCGCTTCATGTTGTGTTATCGTGTTCTATTTTAGGTTGTATTGTCCTGTTCCGCTTCATGTTGTGTTATCGTGTTCTATTTTAGAATGTATTGTCCTGTTTCGCTTCATGTTGTGTTATCGTGTTCTACTTTAGGTTATATTGTCCTGTTTCGCTTCATGTTGTGTTATCGTGTTCTAATTTAGAATGTATTGTCCTATTCCGCTTCTTGATATGTTATCATGTTCTATTTTAGAATGTATTGTCCTATTCCGCTTCATGTTGTGTTATCGTATTCTATTTTAGAATGTATTGTCCTGTTTCGCTTCATGTTGTGTTATCGTGTTTTATTTTAGAATGTATTGTCCTGTTCCGCTTCATGATGTGTTATTGTGTTCTATTTAAGGTTGTATTGTCCTGTTTCGCTTCATGTTGTGTTATCGTGTTCTATTTTAGAATGTACTGTCCTATTCCGCTTCTTGTTGTGTTATCGTGTTCTATTTTAGAATGTATTGTCCTTTTCCGTTTCATGTTGTTATTATCGTGTTCTATTTTTATGTTGTATTGTCCCGTTTCGCTTTCATGTTGTGGGTTATCCCTGTTTTTATTTTAGAATGTATTTGTCCTGTGTTCCCGCTTTCATGTTGTGGGTTATCGTCATTAATATTTTAGTTAATCTGTCCAGTTCCGCTTCATGATGGTCCCCATCGTGTTCTATTTTTAGAAATGTATTGTGCCTGTTTTTCGCTTCAAATGTTGTGTTATCGTGGGTTTCTAATTTTAGAATGTAAATTGTCCCTGTTTCCAACTTAATGTTTTGTGTTATCGTGTCTATTTTTAGGTTTGCATTGTCCAGTTCCGGGGGCTCAATGGGTTTTTGTAAATCGTGTTTCATTTTAGAATTTTTATTGTCGTGTTTCCGCTTCATGTTGTGGGTTCATCGTCGTTCTATTTAAGGTTGTATTTGTCCCCTGTTTCCGCTTCATGTTGTGTTTTTCGTGTTCTATTTTAGAATGTATTGTCCTATTCCGCTTCTTTTTGTGTTTTATCGTGGTTCTATTTTAGAAATGTATTGTCCCTTTTTTTCGTTTCATGTTGTTGTTATTCGTGTTCTAGTTTTTATGTTTATTGTCCCGTTTCGCTTCATGTTGTGTTATTCTGTTTAATTTTTTAAATTATTGTCCTGTTTCGCTTCATGTTGATGTTATCGTGTTTATGATTTTAGGTTATCTTGTTTCCAGTTTCGCTTCATTGAATGGTCATCGTGTTCTATCTTTTAGAAATGTATTGTCCTGCTTCCACTTCATGGTTGTGTTATCGTGTTCTATTTAGAGAATGTATTTGTCCTGTTCCACTTCATGTTGTTTTATCGTGTTCTATTTTAGAATGTATTGTCCTGTTCTGCTTCATGTGTTGTGTTATCGTGTTCTATTTTAGGTTGTATTTGTCTTGTTTCGCTCATGTTTGTGTTATCTGTGTTCTATTTTCAAAAATGTATTGTCCTATTCCCTCTTCTTGTTTTGTGTTATCGTGTTCTATTTTAGAATGTATTGTCTCCTGTTTCGCTTCATGTTGTGTTATCGTGTTCTATTTTAGAATGTATTGTCCTGTTCCGCTTCTTGTTGTGTTATCGTGTTCTATTTTAGAATGTATTGTCCTGTTCCGCTTCATGTTGTGTTATCGTGTTCTATTTTATGTTGTATTGTCCCGTTTCGCTTCATGTTGTGTTATCGTGTTCTATTTTATGTTGTATTGTCCCGTTTCGCTTCATGTTGTGTTATCGTGTTCTATTTTAGAATGTATTGTCCTGTGTCGCTTCATGTTGTGTTATCGTGTTATATTTTAGGTTATCTTGTCCAGTTCCGCTTCATGATGGTCATCGTGTTCTATTTTAGAATGTATTGTCCTGTTCCGCTTCATGTTGTGTTATCGTGTTCTTTTTCAGAATGTATTGTCCTGTTTCGCTTCATGATGTGTTATCGTGTTCTATTTTAGGTAATCTTGTCCAGTTCCGCTTCATGATGGTCATCGTGTTCTTTTTTAGAATGTAGTGTCCTGTTTCGCTTCATGTTGCGTTATCGTGTTCCATTTTAGAATGAATTGTCCTATTTCACTTCATATTGCGTTACCGTGTATTTTTTAGGTTCAAGTTATTTTATAATTGTTTTAGGTTGTCTTGTAAGGAACGGATCTGGTAGATTGTCATGATATTGTCCAGCATTCATGTCCGTGTCGAAAAGGTCTCACATGTGTAGGATCCGGAGTGAATGAAATTCCTGTAGGAGAGGTCGGGGTGTAAGTATTACCTTGATAAACAATAAAAATATGTTAATATTTCTCACTGTTTGACATGAATTCTAAAATATGATTAAAATCGAAAATGTATTTAGCAATACAACGTTATCCTATGAACTATCTTTAGATTGTCCGTTGATTTATATGACAAATGACACTCTCTTTAGTGTCCTTATTACACAAAATAAATTGCTTTATAGCGCATTTAGAAAAATTTTCTCCTCTTTGCTTTGGAGCGGGGATCTTCTGATGTACCTTTCTTAAAATATCAATATTTATTTCTTGTTTTTCTTGATAACTGATATTAACTATATGTATATTCAGTAATTCTATTGACCCAGCCATATATCTAAAATGTTCGTCCGTGTGCTTAGAAGTTTTATTTTATTATTTCAGGTGTAGAAGAAAAGGTTATTGAACGTAGAAGCAAATACACGTCATTTATTAAAGACAATTAATTAAAAGCAAGACTTAAAATGATATGGTCAACAATAAATAAGCACCGTCTCTCCATGATATTTTTTACAGATTGTAAATAAAAATTACAATGCCATTTTATTTACTCTAAAATCCATATAT
Source organism: Ruditapes philippinarum (assembly GCF_026571515.1). Taxonomy (NCBI): domain Eukaryota; kingdom Metazoa; phylum Mollusca; class Bivalvia; order Venerida; family Veneridae; genus Ruditapes; species Ruditapes philippinarum. Next base: position 18,019 of record NW_026858278.1, read on the forward strand.
AAATATTAGCCATCTTGATTTTTGAATTCATTTACAGAAAGACCTATATGAAATAATATATAAATAACACATGGCTGTCGGGGTGATAGAGGCGCAGCCTAAATATCATTCGGTATAAAATAAGAAATAAAAATAGAAAAGTAAGTCGAAGGTAATTAACTAGTATAGTACAGAGGATGTAGGCGTTATCTCCCTTTCACCCAAAGACATAATATTGTAACACAGTGGTTAAAGCTTAATATTGAGTTATGCAAGACTTGTGTGCCCCTGGATGACCCGGGGAAAATATCAAAGGATGGTGATATTCAATCAGAACACATAATAGGCCTATGGGAGTTTTACATTGAAGGATGCATTAAGGTATAATAAACTAAAATGCTCACAAATTATGTTTATTCAAGAAAGGTAATAATTTTATTTAAAAAAAAACAACAATATTATTAATTACTGCGAATATAGCATTTGAGAAAATAGATCAATTGTATTTACGGCTTTACGGTGTATTATTCTAAATATGGTGTTACGGTATTTTCACTAGCATAATTATCGATTGTTTTTGTAGGTTTTTTTTTTGTTTGAAAAATGCGCGAAATTACGAACACATAAATAAGGAGTTTTTTTAAAGTACAAATGCGAAAAAAGAACTAGCGGATGTACATTCCTATAAAGTACTATATGTAAGTCTTTGTGACTGAGTTTTTGTTGATTTAAACACAGTTAAATTGTACTGACAATAATATATCATAGAGCAGTCTTTGGAATATCTTAATTACGATCAATCACAACGGGTTGGACAACACCCCCCCCCCCACACAACACACAAACCAAACAACACGCCGTAATAAAAGGAATACCCCCCCCCCCCCCCGGAAGAAAAGGAAAACAACAAACAACAAACAAAAAAAAAAAAACTATTGATGCAGTTGTATCGGTATATAGGAGATTTTAGTCCATTAGTCAGTCGGTAAGGAACTTATAATACATATCCCCGATAGTAACATCTTGGCTAAATCAATAATTACCAAGGTCCTTATCTGAAGACTGGCGAAAAGGGCCGAAAAGTTGCTTCATGAGTCCTGAACTTTCTTTTCTTTTCGTCATATTTTTATCCGTATTAATTGTGCATATATTATGACTTTGATAATTTGATAATTACGTAGCATATAATTATATAAATATGGGATTTATATTCATCGTGTGGTATGAAAATAAATATTTCATGATTGGCGGTATCACAAGATGAAAATAAATCCTGTATCTCTGGGGAAAGACTTGAATTTTCTGTTTTATTTTAATATATAAATTTTTCTCTTTTGCAATTTGAAAAATTGCCCCTTTAATTTTGTGTCTTGCCTGAATTTAGGAGAAAGTAGCGCGGATGACACCAGTGAAAATACGGAAAATATGTTTCACTACAAAAAAAAATTTCAGTGAAAATACGGAAAGTGAAAATAGGCATTTTATTTTATCAATATTTCATATACAAATATTTACACCAAAAAACTTCATGCGTAAAATATGTTTTAACAGGAATACATGTATTTTTATTTACATCTGTCGCTAAACATGAATATAATAAACAACCGCTAAAATCATGTTAAAAGCTTAACATGAAGATGTGGCAAATATTAACAAGCTGTCGTCCTATGTCAAGGGTTGTTACAAGAGTTAAAGTTGAACTTTTTTCATATTACTACGTGTTGTATTCTCATTCTTTAATTTCACGTTCGTGAAAATAAATGCTATTATACATTTAACTTACATTTTTATTAATTTGTCGGGATGCAATTAATGAAGTTGTGTCTATATCACATGGAACGGTCATATAACTTTGATCTGCCTATTAAAATAAATAAATAGAAAATAAACAAGGTTGAAATCAATAACAAAACAGACAGTCAAGAAAAACTAACTTAGAATTTGTCAATAACAAAAAAACAAAAACAAAAAATTCAATTAACAGACTTTGTTCATTTTGACTACTATTTTGTATGTTCTGAAGAAAATATCACTCAGTGTTTGAAATTATTTTTTGTCCAATAGGATCCCAGTATTTCAAATGAATCGTAACACATTTACTTCGGTAAATCGGCAAACTGTTAAGCAGTCTTGTAAATCGACTGTTTATTAAAATAATTTAAAACACTAAACCGGTTAAAATTTATTAGTACGTATTTACAAAAATAAATTGGTCGCACGGCTTCGTCGCTAGCCAATTTATTTTTGTAAATACGTACTAAAATAAATTTTAACCTATACATGAACTTGAAATTCTATCAAATGACCAATATTAATTTTAATATCTAAAAATACACCCTATATAATTTGAATAAACTTATACCATATAGGGGTTATATTTTGGATATTATATTGGATATTGTCGTTATTGATAGAATTTCAAGTTCCTATGGGAAAAAAACATGTAATATTCTAATCTCTAGCATGCCTACCAAAGTTCACGATGAACAATGTCTTTTGTCTGCCCATTCATAAATGATATACAATTCTGGTAAAAACCAATTAACCACTGAAAAGTTTATAAGAAATATATGGTCACCAGATGTCTACTAGTTCATCTTCACTTGTTGCATTTCTTGCTTGGACGCCCTTTGATGCTTTGCATCAATGCTTTTCTTGTCAATGATGTTTCTCCTTGAGTAGAAACACTGTTTAATGTAGATACAGCCCTCTGGCAATCTCATTATAATCGTATCCTAACTGTCGCTCCACAACCCTTCGCGGAGAGAAATAGACTGATTTAATGAAGTGTCAATTACGGGTAGGGCGGATAGGAAGACAGGGCGGACCGTATGTTTGGATGGAACGGACCATACTTTGGCGCATGGCAGACCTGACTTGAGACGAGGCGGACCGTGATTTTATGTAATAAAGATATTTAAAGATTGATGTTTCTTTTTTCTCTTTTAATATCATAAAAACATATACATACATAAATGCAGTATATTAAAGAGAATAATTTTTTATTGAAATTATTAATAACCGTGTCGAGTTGGACATGATGCAGGTGGTTATTGACCAATTATTGGGATATTACATGTCAATATTTGTTAAATAATAAAGCGACACCGCTGTTTAAACTGTATTTGAATCAGAGTAATATTTTCATATAATTAAAAGTGGCAAATTAACGAAACTGTTTGTATCCTTGAGATTAAGCAGTCATAATCTAGTTGTAGAAACCGGTCGTTATCGAGGTATAGATAGACAGGGAGGGTAGATTGTGTGAACATTGTACATTGCATGTTGTTGAAAGTGAATATCATTTTCTTTTAATATGTAAACATAATTCTGAGATTCGCAAGAAATATTTCCTAAACACAACATGGCCATCTTTACTAAATTTTATAGTTTAATGTCAATCAATTTTACTGAATGTATCGAAATTTTTAAATAAAGCATTTTTGAAAAGATGTCATATTCTTTGCTGTTTCTCCACATCAGTTTCGTAATGATGTAACAGATATGTAACAATTATATGTCATTTGCTGTTTGTGTGATTTGTATAAACTGTAGTTTGTCAAAGCCATTTTGTACACTGATTATTGCAAATAAAATATTGAATTGAATTGCAAAAACAAATATCTTTATTGAACAATATTATACAGAAAATACTTGTTATTCACATCTGACATTTGAAACACAATACAACACAATAACGTAAAGACGTTTAAAGAAAATAAATGAACAAAATTTACATGGCAAGCTTTATTTATTTACAGATAAACAAAAACGTAATGACAAATATATATACAAAAGCAATTAAAAACCGCATGTGTATATCTATATTTACATTTTAACATATGTTCATACATTAACACATGATATTCATATATATACACACATGGCCAGGGCCATAAAGTTAAGACTTGCACGTACAGCTATCAGGGAATTTCTTCGTGGAAAATGTTTTGTTTGAATATTCTATTAATATTTTCATCAATTTTGACTGCACGCTCCTAGTTGACTTGCGTTGAATGCTCCTCAATTTTGATTCTTTGACGAGTTAGTTTATATCAGAAATGGTTTTGTGCTATGTCTAAATTCAGATGCTGTCTGTTTGGCAAATTGATATACATGTATGCATTGTACTAGTATATTAATTATTCCTTTGTTTTCATAAGTTTATTGTAATTAACTAATAAATAGTAATATAAATAATCAATATTCCTCAATACTGCTAAAATGATATGAATGGTATATATAAAAATATATAGTACTTAAGGTAATTTTGTCAAGTTTATTAACATCAGCACAAGAGAAAAATATGTTTTGCATATGGGACTTTCTCAATCCATTCCCACTAGCTTACGCTACAGTACCTATTTCATAATTATAATTGTATGAGTCAACGTTAATAATAATTATAAATATAAAATTATATTAATCAATAGTCCACCTTATGTCGTGTGCACATGATAAATTTATATATATTCAACTAGATCATTGTTTAAATTTTGAAATATAAATCTGTTCAATATGAAAATCCTTGAATTTAAAACATATTTAGGATGATATTGATATCAAAAGATTAAAAAAAATGAAATAGCAAGATTAAATTAAAAAATATGCATGGTCCGCATCGTCTCGAGTCACGGTCCGCCTTGTCCCAAAATACGGTCCCCCCTGTCCAAACATACGGTACGCCCTTGTACGGTTTGTCCTGTCTTACGGTCCGCCCTGTCCTACGACCGGAGAACAAAAGATGATCGGATTATAGTCTAGATAAAACATTCTTTCATATGAATATTGTATATTTGCATATGAATATATACACAACGTATTTTTTATTTACATATCTTTATTAGATAGATATAATGTGGAAGGTTGTGATAAATTATATTGTGCTCTATACTTAAGTACTATTGAAGTAAGTTATTTTTTTTACATTATCTTTCTTTTTAAATATCAATTAAATTTTAACAAACGTAATTAATCTGTAAAATTTAATATAGAGTTAGTGTTAATTCTTATAATTTACTTTGAACAACAGTTAAGAATGTAAATGATATGAAATTAAATGTTGCAGTTTATGTAAACTTAATAAATGAACAATTGACTTTTCCAAACTTAAAAGATGCATAAAATGTAAATACATGTATATATAAATTTCTGTGGAGTACAATCAAAGCCGTGATGACGTAAAAACATACCGCACCGTGTGTTATGTTTGTTGATGTTGCTGTTTTGTTTTTGTTTTATTATGTCGTGTTTGTGGGTGTTGTAAGTGTGTGTGTGTGTGTTTTTTCCTTGTTTTTTTTTGTGTGTTGTTTTTTTTTCTGGGTTTTTTTGTGTGTGTTGTTTTTTTGTTTGTTTTTTTTTTTTTTGGGGGGGGGGGGGTAGTATTTATTACTTTTTTAATTATTGCTTGTTTTCACAGACTGTACCCACTCCTGGTCGTGGGGCATTGAAAGGTACTGTAACACCAATGCACACTGTAAGAAAAAACAATGTTGTGTCAGCTTTACCAGACCAATTGGTAAACGTGATATTTCCGACGATCTCAAAAAAAATATGTGAATGGAAAATGTATGCCGCGCGGCGAAACTTGGATCAGGTTCGATCTCTATTACATTTTTTGTAATAGTAATTTTTTCTTAATTATTATATTTATCCATTGAATTTACCTTTATCCAACATATCCAACATTTTTCTTTTCAATAAATTAATTTTTGTTTCAAAGATATAAAAAAAATCATTCATTAGATAAATCTTGAAAGCACAATGAGGGTCTGCATCAATAAAACTTGACAGTTACATCATATAACAGCGTTGGTTCTACAAAAAACCATACAATGTATAGCTGCAAATATACAAATAAGTAATTCTTACAAATGAATATATTAACCCCTAACATGCTTAAAAATCTTAATGGGATTTGTCAATTTTTCCAATCTGGACAAAACCATCCACAATTTTGGGGTTACATTTGCAAATAAGCACTAACAGAATAGAAAATAATACATGTCACGATCAGACAGCACAGCTGTGTCGGCTGATATTGGTCTACACTGGTCGCTCGGACAATACAAGTCCGTCGCCGTTAGCAGGCCAAATCATGATAAAACGGCACGGTTGTGTCGGCTGATATATTGATCTACACTGGTCTCGTGGATAATACAAGTCCGTTACCGTTAGCAGGCCAAATCATGATAAAACGGCACGGTTGTGCTGATTGATATTTGTCTGCACTGGTCGTATGGATAAAGTCAGTTGCCGCTGGCAGACTAATGTTTCAAAGAACAGCAGATTTTCACATAACATCCTTGTAGCTACTCAAAACACTGTTTGATGTCAAAGTTTACTTCTTTGTGAGTTATTTGCAAAACTATTCCTATATCACTTTGCAAACTGCGAAAAAAAAATCGAGGTATATTTCTCCTTTTTTTGTATTTGTTTCATAGCATTGTTTTGATTGAACACACATTAAAGTAAATTTGATATAACACCTATTTTTTTTTTTAGTTTTTTTTTAAGTTTCACCTCGAATTAAAGTATATTTAAGGTGACACCTCCTATTTCGGTAAAATTCAAACTAACATTTCCATTTAAAAATTATAAATTTCAGCCATTTAGGGAAAATATGCATTAAGGAAACTAGTTGTAGATATAGTATCATAACTACGTTTTGATTTTTAATTACAGAATGTCTAGTCAGAGACTTCTCTTCTCTAGTAAAGACATCTACTTCCTGTCATGCCCTTGTTCAGACGGGCTTAATTGTAAAGGTGAAGGACGTTACGACATACCTCTGGGAGAACTAGGTACGTTCACACCAATAATATACAAAGTGAACATCTAATTGTGCCCGCTTCTTCATCAATAGCCTGTTCAGAAGTTAAGTTATTAATTGCTTGCGTTATATCAGATTAGGTTCAAGTTACTTTAGGTTCTGAAATTATCTTTATCGGCTGCCTGCGTTATATCAGATAAGATATAAGTTACATTAGGTTCAGAAGTTATCAATTGCTTGCGTTATATCAGATTAGGCATAAGTTGGAAAAAAAACGTGGAAAAAAAATCATAAAATAGTAGAGAACGGTCTATTTATAATGATGAATTGAATTTGTCTGATTTCTTTCATTAGGTACCTGTGTAAAGCCATGTTTCACCAGCGATGACTGTGGCCGTTTTGAATGTTGTGTAAGTTTAACACGTCCAATAGCTAAACGCTTCGCTGACCTTGCCCAGGCACCAGGTGAATGTGAACCGCTCGGAAAAAAAGGAACTGGTAAGTCACATTTTATGAAGTTTGTTTTAAACGAGACGCAGACCCAGATGAGGCCAACAAAAATGATAGAAGCTTTTTTATAGTGATTATTTATGCAAAGGTTTGAAATCGGTCTGGTGATCTATATGTCTGATTTTCAAACCAAGGACACTTCTGTGAATACTACTGTTTTTTTTAAACAATACTGATTAAATCCAGGAAGCAGACCTGATTGGTTTCACTAAAGCCACGTGATTATTTTAATTAGTATTTGAACTAAACAATTAGCATTTGAGCTCAACAAATAATATTAATTAAACAGTAAGTATTCAACATGGAAAATTTTGTCGCCATGCGTGAAATAACCATTGCTTGTTTACTTGTTCGATACACTATGTTTTATATTAGGTTTGTCAAAAAATAAAACAGATAAAAATGTATATCGGTGGATCAGTGCGAAAACGCACGTAACTCTTTCAATATGTAATACAGCTGTTTCACACCAAACCCTCGATATACATGTACATGTAAAATATATGAATTTCTCTTTCAATTTAATGGATTATTATATTATTACAGAGTGTCTTGTAAACAATGGTTCTGGCCGACCGGACGGTATCGTGTTCAAGTCTTGTCCTTGCAAGAAACGCCTGACTTGCGTGGGATCTGGTGACATCACAATACCTCTTGGAGAGAGTGGAGTGTATGTTTTGATTAATTGTTTATGTTTACCTTTATCTTTAATAAATCATTTTGAGATAATTTAAAGTAAATTTCATACTTAACTGTGCATGAAATGAAGTTCCCCGAAATGTTAAAATGATATTTGTATAATTTTTTTTTAACAAATATCCACGTTGTATGTGCATTTAAATGTGTTGACAATATGGTTCGATGTGTTAAATATAAATATATATAAATGTATGTAATTTGCAATTTAACCCATTACTTCATATACACGCCTTTTAACGCCTTTTTCACCCCCCCCCCTTTTTTGTTGTCTCAAATGGTGAAAAAATGCCTTATTTAGGCCCCCAACACTTGTTATTGTTTGAGAAATGTTGTAAAAAAAAGTGACCACTTTTTCGGCGCGGCCCCCCACTTAAAAGATACATCAGGGGGTTGCCAGAAGGGGGATGTCCCCCTTCTGTTTGGGGGGTTTGAAGGGGGGCGGAGTCCCCCTGATCGCCAAGAAAATTTTGGACTTGTGAGAGGCTATAAATGACCTCAGATTGATCATAAGGTAACGTGTAACCAACGCTGAAAAGCATTTGACTCTATCTCAATCCATTGAGAAGTTGCAGCACTTTGAAATCAATTATGATGGAAAAAATCAACGCAAAATAGTGATTTTTGGCAATTTTGAGATGTCCCCTCGTTGCCATGGTAACAGAAAATTTAAGCCTGAGCATGTTGTTGCAAGGGCATTGGTCCAGTCAACATTTGTGCCAAGTTTGATTAGTGTTGAAGCAGTTTTTATAGTATTATAGCAATTTGAACTTGTAACGAGAGACTTTTCAATGAAAACAGCCATTTTTCACAAAATGCTCATGAAGTAATGGGTTAAAGCAATATACCACTATATGTAATTATATAATTTGGTTTTGGGTACAGTATAGTTGTTATGTTGTTGTTGTTGTTTGTGTGTGTGTGTGCGTGTGCGTGTGCGTGTGTGTGTGTGCGTGCGTGTGTGTTGTTTTTTCTCTTATTCTCTTTTTCTCGTTTTAACCACGACATTCCCCATTTTAATAATGATATATTGTACATATTCCAGGTGTCAAAAACTAAAGAAGAAGATGTAAAAGATGTAAAGTTATGATGTAAGATATGATGTTAAATGACATTATTACAGTGTACTGTTAGTGATGAATACTTTTGTGAAAATAATGAAATAAAAAGTTAAAAGCAGTTTGGTGTTTTTGTAATCACACTTGTCTACCATTGTTATCAGGTCACATAACGGAGTAAAATACACACCTGGGACGATATTTTGTTTATTTGATTGGGTTTTACGTCACATGTGGCGACACAGTAATGGTCATTATGTCGACGTTCCAGCTTTACTGGTGGAGGAAGACCTCATGTGTCATTCCGTGCATTATTTCAGGCAAGAACGAGCATCTGAGTAGAGCCGCCAACGTTCAGAAAGCTAGCTGAATAGCTTCCACACAGTAAAGAATCAAATGTCGCTGTCGGGATTCGAACCCACACCGGTGAGGGCACCTGTGAAGAGCTGTGTCAATATGACATAGAGCCCTAAAATGACTGACATAAACCTTCATGGTCATATCTTTATATAAATTCTAAACTTACTGATTTATAAAGATGATTTTTTTTTGTTAATCAAAAACGCTTGAACAATTTTATTCAGGGTTATCCATGGATCTTAACTGCTGAGTTAGGATAAATATAGAGTGACGTAGCGACCAAACAGGTCACGTTTTATGGTAAAAAACTGTTATCATATTGTCAAAGTTATTACCAGTCAAGCAGGCTAGTGATATATTTTACTAAGTATATGTATGCACCAACTGTCCCGTAACACAGCTGGTAAAGATGTTATCTGTTGACTTTCAGGTGAAAATGAAATTGGCAATTTAATAACTTTATTGAGCATAGTTTGGGGACCTTTCTGTTGAAAATGTATCAAGAGTTTAATCGCATACATATATACATGCTCAGTGCGTTAACTGGAGTACAGCCGAACTACAGAGCATACCCATTGATTGGTTCATTTGTTCTGGGGTTTACGGCAGAGAAAAGTTAAGTGATAGAAAAACCATATTCAAAGACCATTTTTCAAAAACCCTTCATTTATCAAATAAAACAAAGTAACCTTCAGATAAAGACCGCTTGTCTTTAAAGATCATGTTTGGTCTCTCCTTTGAATGGCCTTTGTACACAGGTCTGATTTTAAACATAGCTTATATGAGTGATTATGATTTTCAACATGTACCATGTATTCACAAGCTGTCACGCGTTATTTCAAGGGATGTTCATAAAGGCTATTATATATATTCTACGTTGGAAGAAAAAGAAACAAAACATTCCCTGACCTTCCATGACTAGTCAATGGCAATGATTAGGAATCATTTTCACTTCATCAGTATTGGTTCGAATCTCGTCAACAATTTTAAATTCTTTGTGGCAAAGTAGCTATACAAATATTTAAATTAAATGAAATATCAAATGTTCTATCGCACTCCCCGAAGGCAAAAAAATCGTAATGACGCAGAGATACCCCAATCTGACAAATAAACAATTATGTTGATGAAAGAAATGAACTATAGATATAACACTGACTATATGGAATACGAATATATACAAAAAGATGTAGATGTAGAAACAACCCCAATATAGTGTCTCTTTATACATTATCAATGATGTACATTATTTGTTGTGTGGCTCTAGGTAGGTTACTCTCTTGCGAATCGGTCTAGTGTTCCACTGTTGACCTTAACAAGAGAGGGGCTGACCTTAACAACAGAAGGGACACATGATCATTGTAAACCGCTTGGAACAGATGGATCAGGTACGATAAGAACCTGTCAGTTTAAACATACGTCAAATAAACGTTATGTTTTGCTTGTTTTATTTGGTTTGGTTTTACGACGCACCAACGCCGTTTAGGTCACATGGAGCCGAAACAGGAAAGATGATCTTGTTCACTTTGATCAACACCAGGGGTCAAAACAATCTTATCTGCTGGCGCTAAGAGATGTATATAATACAATAATTTGAAGTCATTTAGTCGCCTCTTACGATCAGGCGTGATAATAGTGATAATAGAGGAAAATGATTTTTTAAGTGATCAGTTTTAATGGAATGTTCTTTGTTGTTATAAAAGGAGCAATGGCCTCCACCTGTTGTCCATCGCATAGTCTCGAAAATTAAAAACATTGTCATTTTGACATTTTAAGGAATGAACTGTTCATCAAACGAATAATCGAAAGTGAAATTGCCAAAAAAATCTATATATATGAGTAATAATTTTAGATAAAACTTTATAATAACTTTTCAATACAATGTCAAAATGTATTTCATAGAATTTGGCATATTATCTTGATAAACATTAATTAAAGCGTACTAAATATTTCTCTACATTTTACTGTAACTACCATTGATTTTTATCACGGGAGAAAACTAGAACATATTTCTCAACATTTTAGAACATTACGGTGAAATATTGGCTTTCATACTATTTCAATAAAATTAGTAAGAAACAATATTGTATGAACAATATAAACATATAGAGAAAACGCTGAAAATATAGGCAAAGAGGAAAAAAGCGGACGATATAGATTTAGCACCTGTCCAGCTTTCTTTGACATGCAAAAGCGTTGTATTTCTTAAACATTTTGTCTGTTAATTTTCATTCGATACTATATCAAATTCCGTCCATAGTCGCCTTCTATACAAAGACAAATAAAGCTTGACACATAAATAAGTATTCATCCGTAGCTGTTCTACAGAAATAAGAAACATCCTCCTGTCACTATCACTCCCGTCGAAGTTTCTAATTTCTGTAGAACAGCACGGGTGAACACCAACATAAAATTATGCATAGAGGGAAAACGCTAAAATTATTGACCGGGTGATATTCATTTCCAGTATCGAAAAAAAAAATACCACGTGACATCACGTTAGGGTACATCAGGCTACATAATAAAAGTTTACTTGATAAATAAAAATTCTTTAGGTTGGTAATAAAAACATTTTCCTACTGTATAAACAACGATCGATCATGTTGTACCTAAGTACAAATGTACTGTTTTGTCATTAAAATAATAAAGTCACAGCAATAACACGTATAATATCATTTTTTATTTTTCCAACGTTTCGGCAAATGTATGCCTTTTTCAAGGTAAATAAATAATAATAATATCAACGGACGTGACGTCGTAATTTTACAATTAACGTCACGCCCACTTTAGCGGAAAAACGAACAAATACGAACAATTCCAATTCATGATAAAAGAGATAAGTGCACCAAACAAAGCATCAAAATATAAAAACGACACAATAGATATCGGATTAATAAATACGAATATTTCCTATAGGGTTTAATTATAAAAAATGATAATAGGAAAAAACGAATATCTATGTGGCGTAATTCTAGCATTTGTTTTTTTTTTTCTGTTTTGTCATTGAAATACATTACCCCTGGACATAAGTACCTGTAATTTTGATAAAATTATGAAAGTAAAGGGAGGGACAAAATTGTCATCTAGTGAGGTTATGGCAAATTATGTCATAATGGTCTTTCACACCCTTTGGGAAATTTGCGCAAAATGTTACTGATTTACAGCTCGGTCCTACATGTACTCTATGATGTCTTTTGGCTACTTGAAAATGTTTGTTTTTATGAATTTTGTGTTTATATAATTATATGAATTACATAAAAATAGATTATATATTTTAATTACCCTTCCAGATTTTTTCCGCCTTTTTCCCCGAAAGAAATTGATATTACCGAGCCAGACGGGTAATATACACACTAAGTACACCAAGTTGTAAACAACATGCGCTGTGGCACTCCACACTAAATTTCAAGTTTCTGTCGTCATTGTCCTACAAGCAATCTGTCTGATAAATCTGATCCCAAAATACACAACCTGGAAAAAGAAAACACATTTTGTTAAGAACATATATGTCATAACATTGCAAATCTGTAATGAAATCATCCCATGTGCAACAGCCAGGCAGTTAAAAAAATCACATTCATTCCGTAAAAGCCAAAAATCTAAGGAGCTTTTGCTGAAAGTTTGTACCCCCCTGTAAAATTACTTGTTTCCACCGAGCATGCTGTTTAAAAACAAAGTTTACAAACAATGGCGGCCTTGACATCTGTAAATTAATTATCAGCATGTGATTTCTAACCGTTTTTTTCGAATTGGCCAATGATCACATTATATGTCACAAAAAAAAAATTTCATGCTGAAAATGCATTTTAAAGACAACCAGTCATTTAAATCCACAAAATTCACTATATCCATGAACACCCCCCTGGCCATTCGAAGCTGTGGCTTAGTTTAGTGTGGCGAGTTTCAAGTTTTTTATTTCAACTAGGCCCATATGGGCATCAGTTTTATAAACAGTAAAATTTCACAAACAAATGAGCATTAACAAAATAATACAGATGTGTAAATAAAGCTTGAGACAAAATAATTTGCATGTTAAATACAAAAATAAGCGTGCTGCCTTAACTCAATACAGGATTGGAGCAGTACCTCTAGACGCTTGCAGAAATCATGATCACAAAATAGACAAATATCGTTTTTTTTTCGCAGATTTTTGCATTTGTCATTCATTATCATGCATAAATCGGTGTGAAAAGATGAATAAGACCTTTTAAACTTCATTCCGTTGGTTAAAAAGACAAGATTTTATCATTTTATCATCCAAGCTTCTTGTCCGGTATATTCCGGAAAACGGTATTTAGTGTGGTGCTCAAATCCTGTTTTTGCGACGGACGCGCCCTCAGGCGCGTTCAGAGCTAAGTCATCTACACATGGGATTTCGTCGGCTACAATCGCGCAAAGTGTCCTAAACCGATTAACAGCCCAAGAAATAGTACATGAATTTGATCCTTCAAAACTCCCATACTTTGTCGGGATATCTTAAAATCTCCCATATTTAGCCTTTTCAATTTAAAATTAAGTTATCCAAGTTAAAATATGAACGTATATTTTTGATAAAAACGTTGTAGTCCCGTTGTATTATTGCGCAATATGCAAATTACTGCCGAAACGATTTACCGCTGTCGAAAAAGTAGGACAGCAAATTATACTACAATAAAGATGTAAGCTCTGAGATCCAAGACATTATTAGTAGGAAATAAATATTTCTACATTATACATGTATAAAACATTATTATTAACAAATCAAAAGTTTTTCGTGACTCTAGGATAACTCGCGCATTAATAAAAGAAGAATTATTTTCGTGACTCATACCGCGGGTTTTTTGAAAATGCATGTCAACACTTTACCACCATGTAGTCTTTCGTGGTAAGGAAGTTATAATATCACTTCTACTTCCGATTCTTGTGGTTTGTTTACATATTTTTCTAGGTCACGATATGAGTTAACCTTCGCTATTCTAAAAATAGATTCTGCTTCACTGTGCTGATTTTTGGACAGGCGATAAGGGAGTACAATTTATACATGTAATTAACCAGCGGATTTCATGCAATACTTTTAGAAATTCTATACAATTGTAAGAAGCAAACAAGTTGAAAATGGAATTTAGTGTGAAATTGAAAAGGACAACTAAACACTGTAGTGCTTAAGTGACATTTAAATTAAAATGAAAACGATGTGCTCTGGTGTCTACAACTTTACCTTGTAAATAAAACAATCTAAAAAATACACTATTAATTGCTGATGATTTTAACCAAATTTTTTTTTAATGAGACATATCCAAGAGAAATAAAAATACAAATGACTTATATTTTATTGTCTATATGCCCACTATGATATAACACGAAGCAATTCTAAATAGCATTCTCAAATGTATAATGTATTATGCTTGAAGTTTATTTGCATGGTTTTATTTTAGAAATATTTCTTTGACAGTATTTTATTTCTATTTACATATCATTTCTTGGAATAAATCGATAAGGACACTGATTTACAAAATTGACCAAAGTTTTTAGGCATAAATTTCATTCTGTATAGGTCTATATGACATCACATGTGACAAAATTAAAATTTTACGGATTTTTTTAACATGTATGATTTTTTTCTCAAGTTAAATTTATTAATTTTTTAACACCTGAAACCATTGTCAATGGCGTAGCCAGACCTGTTTTGACCGTGGCAAATTAGGTGCTTGAAAGTAGAAAATCTGAATTATATCAGTTTGGGACACAAAATATATTGCTCTACAAATCTCGAACTTGTATGGAACAAATTTTCTCTGTAATATATTTTGTGTGTGTGTGTTTTTTTTTCCTAAAAAAAAGCCTTAATGTCTCTCCGGTTGCATGTCCGTCGCATTCAGTGCTGCAGCACTTTGATTTAGTAACGCGATGTAAATTCCGATTTACAAGCACTTTTTATCTGCCATGTATTTATGTGACGTAATGTTGTGGTGAAGGGGTACCCTTAAAGGAATCAGATTTCGAAGTTTCATTTGAAGTAGCAATGATTTGTTTTAAAAATCATCTTAACTTGGCAGGGAATGGGTAATAAAATTATTATTTTGGTTTTGGTGTGATATATGTGGATTTTTCGCATAACCGTTCCGATTTTGCGACTTCGTAAAAACGGAATTGCACGGCCGTGCATATGTTAATATTTGACGTGACGTCATTAGCGTTATACAAACATAGTGTAAAGACGCGCTAAATGTTAACTAGCGTTATACTACATGTATTGGCGCGTCAATGAAAAATGACTATTATTTCACTTTAAACGGTCTTTTTTGGGGTATGTGATAAATAGAATATTAAATTCATGTTGCACTCGTTGAATCAAATATTTTTTCAACTCGTGCAATAAATTCAGTATTGAACTTTCACTTATTCAATATCCTCTATATGTATTACCTGCCAAGATAAAATATCACTCACGACTGACGGCTCGTGTGACAGGTAATATATCCACATATATCACTCCAAAACCAAAATAACATATAATAATATGTGACTGGAAATGAATATGTAATTCCTTGAAATTCAAAAGCTTTTCACGGTAAAAAAAATTGTTACCATGAAAACACGTTAGGTGATGTTTTCTCAAACATAAAAGGGGTTTTATTTTTTTGTTTTTTTGTTTTTTTTTTTGTTTTGGGTTTTACGTCACATCGACACAGTATAGGTCAAATCGCGACGTTCTAGCTTTACTGGTGGAAGAAGACCTCAGGTGCCCTTCCGTGCATTATTTCAGGCAAGAACGGGCACCTGCGTAGAACCACCGACGTTCCGTAAGCTAGCTGGATAGCTTCCTCACATGAAAGAATCCAAAGTCCCTGTCGGGATTCGAACCCACAGCGGTGAGGGGCAAGTGGTTTGAAGTCAACGACCTTAACCACTCGGCCACGGACGCCCCTAAAAGGTGTTTTAATCAAAGGGGAACGGTGGTCTAGTGGTTAAGGTGTCTGCCTCTCAACTCAGGGACTGTCAGTCCAAATCAGTCACGTTTATGTTTCTTAATGTGACACTAGTACTGAATGGGTCCAGGAATCAGACTCATGTGATTATTATAAGTTGCAATAACTTGTTTCACAATCAAAGCTTAAAGTTTGTTTAATTAAACCAAATGGTGTTTTACAATGATGGACATAGTGGTCTCAAAAATATTTAGGTGTGAGCCAAGTCTTAGACAAGGTCAAACTTGGCCAAAAGTGAACCAAGCCCTTTGTTCAAAACTTCACATTTTAATAACATTTACTTGTAAAGCTAAATGGTCATAACATCTTATACTTCATTTCTGTAATGCCATAGATCTCTTTTTTCAGGTTTGAAAGAAACAGTAAGAGCACCGCTAGGCGGAGCATTATATGCCCGAAACTGTTTTTTTAGTAAGAATGAAGCATTTATTAGACATGGGAAATAGCTGTTCATCCTATAAAATTTTACAGATGTAGGTTGATTAATACTTAAGTTATTAATAATGACCTTAACCTTAGACCGTGTGACCCTAAAATAAATAGGGGTCTTCTACCTTATATGGACAATCATCTTAAGGAGTTTTAATATGTGGGCCAAATGGAACTTTAGTTATGCTCCAGAAACTGTTTTCAATTTTAAGGTAGTAGTGACCTTGACCTTTTGACCCCAAAATCAATAGGGGTCTTCCATCCCATATGGACAATAATCCTATGAAGTTTGAATATTGTGGGCCAAATGGAACTTAAATTAAGCTCCGGAAACTGTTTTCAGAATCAATTTTAAGGTAATAGTGACCTTGACCTTTTGACCCCAAAATCAAAAGGGTCTTCTACCCAATATGATGAAGTTTGAACATTTCGGGTCAAATAGAACTGAAGTTATGCTGCGGAAACTGTTTTCAGTTTTAAGGTAATAGTGACTTTGACCTTTTGACCCCAAAATCATTAGGGGTCTTCTACCCAATATGGACAATAATCCTATGAAGTTTGAATATTGTGGGCCAAATGGAACTTAAGTTAAGCTCCGGAAACTGTTTTCAGTATCAAGGTAATAGTGATCTTGACCTTTGACCTTGTGACACCAAAATCAATAGGGGTCTTCTACACAATATGGACAATAATCCTATGAAGTTTGAATATTGTGCGCCAAATGGAACTTAAATTAAGCTCCGGAAACTGTTTTCAGTATCAAGGTAATAGTGACCTTGACCTTTGACCTTGTGACACCAAAATCAATAGGGGTCTCCTATCCAATATAGACAATCATCCTATGAAGTTTGAACATTGTGGGTCAAATGTAACTTAAGTTGTGCTCCGGAAACTGTTTCAGTTTTAAGGTTATAGTGACCTTGACCTTTGACTTTTTAACCCCAAAATCAATTGGGTATTCTACCCAATATGGACAATCATCCTATGAAGTTTGAACATTGTGGGTCAAATGTAACTTAAGTTGTGCTCCGGAAACTGTTTCAGTTTTAAGATTATAGTGACCTTGACCTTTGACTTTTTAACCCCAAAATCAATAGGGGTCTTCTACCCAATATGGACAATCATCCTATGAAGTTTGAACATTGTGGGCCAAATGGAACTTAAGTTATGCTCCAGAAACCAAATTGTTAAGGGACAAATTGCTAAGTGACGGAAACTGTTTTCAATTTTAAGGAAATAGTGACATTGACCTTTTGACCCCAAAATCAATAGGGGTTTTCTATCCAATATGGACATCATCCTATGAAGATTAAACATTTCGGGTCAAATAGAACTGAAGTTATGCTGCGGAAACTGTTTTCAGTTTTAAGGAAATAATGACTTTGACCTTGTGACACCAAAATCAAAAGGGGTCTTCTACCCAATATGGACAATAATCCTTTGAAGTTTGAATATTGTGGGCCAAATGGAACTTGAGTTAAGCTCCGGAAACTGTTTTTAGTATCAAGGTAATAGTGACCTTGACCTTTGACCTTGTGACACCAAAATCAAAAGGGGTCTTCTACCCAATATGGACAATAATCCTATGAGGTTTTAATATTGTGGGCCAAATGGAACTTTAGTTAAGCTCCGGAAACTGTTTTCAGTATCAAGGTAATAGTGACCTTTACCTTGGACCTTGTGACACCAAAATCAATAGGGGTCTTCTATCCAATATGGACAATCATCCTATGAAACTTGAACATTGTGGGTCAAATGAAACTTAAGTTGTGCTCCGGAAACTGTTTTCAGTTTTAAGGTAATAGTGACCTTTGACCTTTTAACCCCAAAATCAATAGGGGTCTTCTACCCAAAATAGACAATCATCCTATGAAGTTTGAACATTGTGGGCCAAATGGAACTTAAGTTATGCTCCAGAAACCAAATTGCTAACGGACAAATTGCTAAGTGACGGAAACTATTTTCAATTTTAAGGTAACAGTGACCTTGACCTTTGACCTTTTGACCCCAAAATCAATTGGGGTCTTCTACCCAATATGGTGAAGTTTGAACATTTCGGGTCAAATAGAACTGAAGTTATGCTGCGGAAACTGTTTTCAGTTTTTAGGTAATAGTGACTTTGACCTTTTGACCCCAAAATCATTAGGGGTCTTCTACCCAATATGGACAATAATCCTATGAAGTTTGAATGTTGTGGGCAAAATGGAACTTAAGTTAAGCTCTGGAAACTGTTTTCAGTATCAAGGTAATAGTGATCTTGACCTTTGACCTTGTGATACCAAAATCAATAGGGGTCTTCTACACAATATGGACAATAATCCTATGAATTTTGAATATTGTGCGCCAAATGGAACTTAAATTAAGCTCCGGAAACTGTTTTCAGTATCAAGGTAATAGTGACCTTGACCTTTGACCTTGTGACACCAAATTCAATAGGGTTCTTCTATCCGATATGGACAATCATCCTATGAAGTTTGAACATTGTGGGTCAAATGTAACTTAAGTTGTGCTCCGGAAACTGTTTCAGTTTTAAGGTTATAGTGACCTTGACCTTTGACTTTTAACCCCAAAATCAATTGGGGTATTCTATCCAATATGGACAATCATCCTATGAAGTTTGAACATTGTGGGTCAAATGTAACTTAAGTTGTGCTCCGGAAACTGTTTCAGTTTTAAGATTATAGTGACCTTGACCTTTGACTTTTAACCCCAAAATCAATAGGGGTCTTCTACCCAATATGGACAATCATCCTATGAAGTTTGAACATTGTGGGCCAAATGGAACTTAAGTTATGCTCCAGAAACCAAATTGCTAACGGACAAATTGCTAAGTGACGGAAACTGTTTTCAATTTTAAGGTAATAGTGACCTTGACCTTTTGACCCCAAAATCAATAGGAGTCTTCTACCCAATATGGACAATCATCCTATGAAGTTTGAACATTTCGGGTCAAATAGAACTGAAGTTATGCTGCGGAAACTGTTTTCAGTTTTAAGGAAATAATGACTTTGACCTTGTGACACCAAAATCAAAAGGGGTCTTCTACCCATTATGGACAATAATCCTATGAAGTTTGAATATTGTGGGCCAAATGGAACTTGAGTTAAGCTCCGGAAACTGTTTTTAGTATCAAGGTAATAGTGACCTTGACCTTTGACCTTGTGACACCAAAATCAAAAGGGGTCTTCTACCCAATATGGACAATAATCCTATGAGGTTTGAATATTGTGGGCCAAATGGAACTTTAGTTAAGCTCCGGAAACTGTTTTCAGTATCAGGGTAATAGTGACCTTTACCTTTGACCTTGTGACACCAAAATCAATAGGGGTCTTCTATCCAATATGGACAATCATCCTATGATACTTGAACATTGTGGGTCAAATGAAACTTAAGTTGTGCTCCGGAAACTGTTTTCAGTTTTAAGGTAATAGTGACCTTTGACCTTTTAACCCCAAAATCAATAGGGGTCTTCTACCCAATATGGACAATCATCATATGAAGCTTGAACATTGTGGACCAAATGAAACTTAAGTTATGCTCCGGAAAACAAATTGTTAACGGACAAATTGCTAACGGACGGAAACTGTTTCAGTATCAAGGTAATTGTGTTTGACCTTTGACCTTTTGACCCCAAAATCAATAGGGGTCATCTACCCAATATGGACAATCATCCTATGAAGTATGAACATTAGGGGCCAAATGAAACTTAAGTTATGCTCCAGAAACCAAATTGCTAACGGACAAATTGCTAAGGGACGGACGGACGCCAAGGGGTATAACATAATATGCTCTTTCGGGCATATACAAAAAGCCCAAAAATACAGTTTTCTTATGAAGAAGAGTTAAGAGAGCATAAAACATTTTGTCACATTTTTTTTTATAAGTATCATAAGAACAGTCTTGATGTAGTCAATACCACTTTCAAACAATCTTTTCAGTAAAGGAACAAAACAGACCCCCACCAGACACACAATCACCTCCAAATAAATAGATAAATAAATAAAATAATAACAACACAAAATATTTTATTACCTGTAATTTTATTCAGACCTGAACACTCTTCATAGCTCAGTGATCTTTATTTTTTTTTTAAAAATTAATAAAAACACAACATCAACATTCAAATTTTATAACAGTCTATATACAATGTTCCTGATACAAGAAAAACAAACATCTTAACAATTTTGTCAATTAAGGAAGAATACAATTAATGAAAAGGAAAAAACTTCTAGAATATATAACCTAATATTTGCATAAGTCATATTTCTATATTTGGCATATGAAGATTATGAAATACACCAGTAAATGCAGACAATGTAAAATAATAATACAGATACAATGTAATCATCTAATTGCTTACAACTGATATATCTAGCTTTTTTGGCAAGTATACCACACACTGTTCAGAGACCCCTCTCCTATATACCAATCTTTTCCCCACATATTCAATCATGTACTCTATTTTCAAAGACAATAAAATGTGGGTAAATTAACATATCTAGTAGAGATTTTTGTTTCATTTTACTTTAGTGTTATCAAGTAATACACATATACATGTATCTCAGATTAAAGTAATATAATTATTACCAAGGATTTACTAAACAAGAGGGCCATGGTGGCCCTGAAATAATTCACCTGTATATAGGCCCCTGGGGCGGGGCCAATTTTAACCCCAGGGCACTTATTTGAACAAAATTGGTAGACATCTATAAGAAGATGTTTCATGCTAAATATCCAATCTCTAGCCCTTTGTTTTTTTTTAAAGGAGATTTTGTAAGTTTTTAATATACACATATATGGAAAACAAGATTGCATTTGTAAAAAATGTCATGCCACCACATCAATTCAACACAAAATAGTATTTTAGGAACATATTTTTTGTTTCTTTACAGATTGCCATAATTCATAGATCACTTACCTATCTAATTGTTATTATCAGATTAGTACTTTTTCAGACAAGAAGATTTTGAAGTTTATATGTTAAAGTGACTGAAAATCAATGATCCTAAAGGTGGGGCCAATTGATATTACGCCGCCTGTCAATCAAGCTGGCAGGGGTCTTACAGATAAGCCAATCGGCAATTATCAGTTTTACGCTAAGATGTCTGAGAAGTCCGCCATTTTCCTTAGACAAGCTATTTGTATAAGACAATGGTGCAGCAGTACTTTTATTGAAATTATTTTTTTTTTTTTGGTCAATTTAAAGCTATTAAAGCGGAATATCTGAGTTACAAAATATCCTGCCATATTGACAGATGGAGTCAGTACATTTTACATAAACAAAAATATCAGTAACTTTCTATGGGATATAAAGATAATAAGATATATAGCAGGTACGACAGTTAAAACTGGCTACACCACATTGCATTAAACAAGGAAAAATTTAAACAAATACTCTTCCCTTCCTTCATTACAATATTGTCTATTAAAAATCACATAATATATTATAAGGTCCCAGAATATCCAGATGATATGACATTTTTGTTCACTTACAACATAGTGTCAATAAAATGCTGCAGTAGAAAAAAGTGCTTGGAAATAAAATGAGAAAATATGCAATAAATATTTTAGGTATTATTATCCTAGCTAAATATTTCCATCAAAGCTCAATGAATTTAGATTAATATTAAGAATTTAAGATACAATTCAAAAACATCATATCTGATCACGGTTTTAATTTAAACCCGAGGTCTGGTATATGCGAATATTATTTTGAAGTGAATAATATTGCATTTTATCACAAAACTATCTAATGTACAAATATACATATAATTCATATATCATACAACAAAGTTATGCAAGGGCAATTTTCTCATTTAATTTTGACAATTTATGCACAAATGCATTACATATAAGTGATTTCGCACATAAAACCCCAAAAACATTTGTAAATGTTACTGTTTCATTGATTCGTAAGATTTATTTCATTAGTGAGTTTAAAATTTCTTAATGTTTGATATTTGCTGATTATTTATTATTTACAGATTAAATGTGTAGTTTTTTGTGTAACTTTTATGTAAACTGTATTTCTTGGACACATTTAGTATGTAAATGGTCAAAGGCATTTATGATGCCAATTTGCCAATAAATGCAAATGAATTGAAATGATATAATTTTACTATTATATGTTTCGTTACATCAATTTTAACTATCTTTGAATTTGTAAACTAAAATGATATTTTGTCAGTAACTTCTTCCTTGAAGTGAGCTCAGTAACATCAGCTAAGTAGTTCAGTTTCTAAAAGATGTTTTTGTAATTTGCTTGTAAGGGACAGTTCAGGTATTTAGTCATATATTTCTTCAGACCTTGCACCGCAGTTTTGTCTCTATATTGTCTCATAAATGTGCAGATTTGACAGATTGAAAAATTTAAATCGAGAGACCAACGCATTTTCCTCCAATTCTGACATTATTTAAGCATGTCTACAAAAAGTAAACCTACAAAACGTTAGTACTTTGTGTTTAGAAACATTTATAAAAGTAAATGACAAGTTGAACCTATTTTCTTGTTCGTCAAATGCGTTTGAAAAAATAAACAATGTTACAGTTACGGAATTGTAGAAAAATGCGTTGGTCTCTCGATACAAATTTTCAAACTGCCAAATCTGTATATTTATGAGGGAATATAGAGATAAATCTGCGGTGCAGGGTCTGAAGAAATATATGACTAGATACGGGATCCAGTTCCTTACAAGCAAAGCACAAGCACATCCTTTAGAAACTGAACTACATGTAGTATGGATCTGAATAAAATCACCTACCTGTCTTCCCCACAAATAATCCTCCATCTTGAAAATTCTATACTGTTACCAGGAAGCCCGATACTGTAACACGTTCCCTACGGTGGTAATGCAGGAATGCAGTTATTTGTTACTTTTTTAAATATCATGAAACATTGAACTATTCAAAAAAAAACATTAAAATTTCATATATACCAAATTATATATGGTAAATTCATTAGTCACTTAAGTCCCATGACAGTTTCGCATAAACGTCCGTAAGTCTTTTGCCTAAGGTTCTGAATGACCGGGTCACTTGAATCAGCGGGCATAGCAATCTCTTCTCTGGCGTAATGTCAATTTTGACCCTAGCCTTTGTCAATTCAGAAAAGAAGATTTTTCAAGTTTTATGTAATTTTTTTGTGAGTAATGCTTCCGAGGGATCACTTTGTTTCCAGAATTTTTTACTTTATATATATATATATATATATAAGGAAAACTATCGCCTCTGGGGCAGGGCAATTTTAACACTAGGGGCATAATAAAACAACTTTAGTAGAGGACCCATAGATGATATTATATACCAAATATCAAAGCTCTAAGCCTTGTACCTTCAGATAAGAAGATTTTTAATTTTTCACTATATGTACATTGTGAAAATCAATGATCCCTGGGGGTGGGGCCAATTTTGACCCCAGGGCTTTAATTTTAACAATCTTGCTAGAGGTTCACTACACAATGTTTAATGCAAAATGTCTAACCTCTAGCCTTTGTCAATTAGAGAAGATGATTTTTTAAAGTTTTTACTATATACATGTAAGGAAAACCTATGACCCCCGGGGCGGGCTAGTTTTGACACTAGAGGCAAAATTTGAACAACTTTGGTAGAGTACCTATAGATGATATCATTTAACAAATATTAAAGCTCTAAGCCTTGTACCTTCAGACAATAAGATTTTTGGATTTTTTACTATAAATATATTGAAAATCAATGACCCCCCGGGTGGGGGCAATTTTGACCCCAGGGCTATAATTTGAACAATCTTGCTAGAGGTTCACTACAAAATGTTTCAAGCAAAATATCTAACCTCTAGCATTTGTCAATTGCTAGAAGAATTTTTTCTAAAGTTTTTACTATAAGTTTTTACTATATACATATAAGGTAAATCAATGACCCCCGGGGCGGGGCCGATTTTGACCCCAGAGCTATAATTTGGACAATCTGGGCTGAAGTCTACCAGACAATGCCTTATGCAAAATATCTCAGCTCTAGGCCTTTTGAGTCTTTACAAGAAGGTATTTTAAGTTTTTACTATATGTACATATAGTGAAAATCAATGACCCCCGGGATGGGGTTGATTTTGACCCCAGGGCTCTAATTTGAACATTCTTGGTAAGGGTTAACCAGACAATGTCTTATGCAAAATATCTAAGCTCTAGGCCTTTTGGGTCTTTACAAAAAGGTATTTTAAGTTTTTACTATATGTACATATAATGAAAATCAATGACCCCCGGGGTTGGGCCGATTTTGACCCCAGGGCTATAATTTGAACAATATTGGTAGATGTCTACCAGACAATGCCTTATGCAAAATATCTAAGCTCTAGGCCTTTTGGGTCTTTACAAGAAGATTTTTTAAATTTATTCTTATAATTCCTTTTGGTTGCTATGGCAACCAGATTTTAGCATAGAATGAAATTGTTTGAACAACTTTGGAAGCCTTTCACCCAAGGATCAATCCTGCCAAGTTTGGTTGAAATTGGACAAGTGGTTTTTCACAAGAAGATTTTTTAAGTTATTATATATAATCTATATAACACACACACAAACACACACACAGATGAATCGATATATGCCACCGCATTGCAGATGCTGTGGTGGCATAAAAAAAATTAATTCAGATATGATCATAAAAGAAGATTAGTCAAAATATCATTAACAAGAGGGCCATGTTGGCCCTGAGTCTCTCACCAGAAACAACAGTTTTTCAGTGTTGGAATGTCAATATATTCTAATATTAAATTTGAGCATAGCATATGTTTAATCGATAATTTGAAGAAATGCCATGACCGGGGCATTTAAGCTTAAGCTTAAACGGGGCCAATCAAATTAATGTAAGCAAACTTGATAAAGGACTATAAGAATGCTACAAAGTTTGGTGATCATCTCTCAATTATTTCAGTAGGAAATGATGTTCGAAGGTTTTTTCTATTTTTAGCTTAAGTGGCCCCTAAAAGGGGCTAATCAAATTAATATAAGCAAACTTGAAAAAAAAGTACCCAAGAATGCTACAGAGAAAGTTTGGTGATCATCCATGAATTGCTTCTGAAGGAGAAGATGTTTAAAGGTTTATCTATTTTTAGCTTTAGCGGCCCCTAAAGGGGCCAATCAAATTAATGTGAGCAAACTCGAAAAAAGATTACCCAAAAATGCTACAGACAAAGTTTGGTGTTCATCCATTAATTAGTTCTGTAGAAGAAGATGTTTAAAGGTATTTCTACTTTTAGCTTTAGCGGCCCCTAAAAGGGGCCAATCAAATTCATATGAGCAAACTTGATAAAAGACTACCAAAGAATGCTACAGACAAAGTTTGGTGATCATCCATCAATTAGTTCTGAAGTAGAAGATGTTTAAAGGTTTTTCTATTTTTAGCTTAAGCGGTATTTAGGGGCCAATCAAATTAATATGAGCAATGCTGCAAACTTGATAACAGACTACCCAAGAATGCTAGAGACAAACTTTGTTGATCATCCATCAATTTGTTCTGTAGAAGAAGATGTTTAAAGGTTTTTCTTTTTTTAGCTTAAGCGGCCCCTGAATGGGGCCAATCAAATTAATATGAACAATGCTGCAAACTTGATAACAGACTACCCAAGAATGCTAGAGACAAACTTTGTTGATCATCCATCAATTTGTTCTGTAGAAGTAGACATTTAAAGGTATTTCTAATTTTAGCTTTTGCGGCCCCTTAAAGGGGCCAATCAAAATAATATTAGCAAACTTGATTAAAAACTACCCAAGAATGCTACAGACAAAGTTTGGTGATCATCCATTGATTAGTTCTCTAGAAATAGACATTTAACAGTATTTCTATTTTTAGCTTTAGTGGCCCCTAAAAGGGGCCAATCAAATTAATATGAGCAAACTTGATAAAACACTACCCGAGAATGCTACAGACAAAGTTTGGTGATCATCCATCAATTAGTACTGTAGGAGAAGATGTTTAAAGGTATTTCTATTTTTAGCCCCAGAGACCCCTAAAAGGGGCCAATCAAAATAATGTTAGCAAACTTGATAAAAGACTACCTAAGAATGCTACAGACAAAGCTTGGTGATCATCCATCAATTAGTTCTGTAGAAATAGACATTTAAAGGTTTTTCTATTTTTACCTTTAGTGGCCCCTAAAAGGGGCCAATCAAATTCATATGAGCAAATTGAAAGACTACCCAAGAATGCTACAGGCAAAGTATGAGGATCATCCATCCATTAGTTCTGAAGAAGAAGATGTTTAAAGGTTTTTCTTTTTTTAGCCCTAGAGACCCCTAAAAGGGGCCAATCAAATTCATATGAACAAACTTGATAAAAAACTACCCAAGAATGCTACAGACAAAGTTTGGTGATCATCCATCAATTAGTTCTGTAGAAGAAGATGTTTAAAGGTTTTTCTATTTTTAGCTTTAGTGGCCCCTAAAATGGGCCAATTGGAATGACATGAGCAAATTGAAATGTGACTGTCACAAGGATGCTACAGAGCAAATTTGAAGTAAATCTGCTTAGTAGTTTCAGAGAAGAAGACGATTGTTGACGCATGACGACGGACGATGGACGCCGGAGCATCCCTCTTTGATACTAATAGCTCACCGAGCCTTTGGCTCTGGTGAGCTAACAACATTTCGGTAATAGGCTATGATAAAGACTTGAAATACCACCCTTTAGTGGACTAGTAATTTACTTAGTGTCTTATATCAACTAACATGTTATCTTATATATGTCATAAGATATGAGGGCATTCCTTTTTTAATTATCCTGAAATAATTGCAGTGAAATGCACTTCAGATCTCCTTTCTTGTCCAACGAGGAAAAGAATGCAATCCATGTTGGAATGAATGAATAATTGTGCCCGTTCATTTCAACACAAATCAACAGCTTTCTTAAAACATTTGTTGCTACACATGTAGCTTGTAACTTATAGCACCATGTAATATAAAAGTGAGTATTATTTCAACATCAAGGGTAGAGGAGGTGATATATAAAGCCATTGCTGTACCAGGGCATGTCATTCTCCGCGGCTAGTTTTCTAATGGGACTTCTGAATGGGTTGATGATTGGATCGGAAACGGTTCCTAGTCCAAGCCCTTCAACCGGGCTGCGAGCACATTCACAACTGTACTGACAGTAGTCAGTGAAATAAGCCGGGGTCTTCTGTGTCTGAAATAAAAATATCGAAAATTTTTATAAAAAGTAATGTGATGGCTAAATATACAATATCACAGAAATATGATTTCAGTGGAACCTGTCTAATCCAAACCTGTCCGAACCAGAAAAAAAAAATCGGATTACAAAAGTTTCCAGATTAGAATTTTTTTTTGCACATTTGTACATGTAAAGAGCATAATAGTTTAAAGAATGAAAAAATAAATGCTAAAGAAAATGCAACATAAATAATTAAATCTTATAAACTCCTATCGTTCATTAACATGTACATTGTAAGTTAGAGTATTTCAATTGTGTTAGTAATAATTAATATCTGACACTGATGAGTCTTTAATCTACAATCCCATTTATTTGTAGAATGTAATTTCTGTCTATAAACATAGTTTCACTACTGAAACTATCATTTAATTGATTGATTTCATACAAAGAATGTAACAAACTATGACAATATTTAATGTCATCAGAGCAACTGATATAGATCTATATGTTAATTATAAAGCATGAGGTATATTATGGTATCATCCTAATCAGCCTTACATTTAATATTGTCAGCAATCACTGAGTGACTTATTCTGATTTCATTACACTTGACCTTACTCAATTAAAACTATTAAACGATTCAGAAACAAGATG
This sequence comes from Ruditapes philippinarum, assembly GCF_026571515.1. Taxonomy (NCBI): domain Eukaryota; kingdom Metazoa; phylum Mollusca; class Bivalvia; order Venerida; family Veneridae; genus Ruditapes; species Ruditapes philippinarum. The sequence goes on from NW_026858278.1 coordinate 46,575, forward strand.
AAGCATCTAGTAAACCTTTTATTTAACATTTACTGAAGTAAAAGAATGAAGTTCATGTATTAAAATTAACAAGCAATTATCATAGTATTGCAAGCAATCCATAAGTCCCCTACCGGTTAGAACCCCATCAACATTCTGAAGGGCCATTGGCCATTCACTAATGTTTCAATTTTTCTCTATTTTAAGTAAATTTGTTGGAAAAGTTCTTAAAAGTGATCACAGGAAACAGTTTTTATGAACAGACAGACAGACGGACTGAAGGACACTCTAAAAGTTAATATTTGAAGCATCCCTGTTACCAAAATATAACATTTTAAAAGCAAAATTCTTAAAGAGGAGATAACTCTTGAATTAAAGATGCAATTTCATAAAAAATTTCAGCTCTTTTTGACTAATCACAAATATTGTTATATGTGCCATGTTTTAAGCCTATTTGTTGCCAAGGCAACCAGAATTTTCAACATAGGAAGAAAAGAAAAAGACGTGCATAATCTCCATACTGCCATCTATCCATATACCAAGTTTCATAAAAATATTTTCAGTACTTTTCAAGTTATCGCGGGATCCAGTTTTGTGGACGGACGGACTGACAGACGGACGGACAGACGGACGGAAGTTCTTACATTTGTATTCTTGTTGGGTATTTTACTGTGTAAAAAAGGTACCCAACAATCAAAGAAAATACCCAACAATACATACGGAGTGAGTAGGATTGGTAGTTGTTGGGTATTCAGTACCCAACATATACCCTCTCGTTAGTGCGGACGGACAGATGGACGGACGGAGGGTAAACCTAAAGTCCCCTCCAGTAAACAGGTAGGGGACTAAAACCGGTAGGGGACTAATAATCATATGTTAATAATCAAGACTGTGATCACTTGAAATTTGTTTACCGTAACATTCAGTCCCCACTTATAGCCATGCTGATGAATCAAAAGATTTATGCTAATTTATGGTTTTATCTTTCAATATCTGAATAATAAATATACACTATTTTCCAGGCAAATATTTGCCCATTCCAACATTACATATCTTTTCATTATAACTGTTTTACTTTTCCAGTTATGCTTAAAGAATCTTTTCAATGCAGCAATATTTTTGATGAAAATATGTGGTAACATTATGTCACATTTCTGCAAGCATATCGGGAGCTACATTGGAACAATATGTGATATCATGGTCAACCACCCTGAATGATATCTTACAATAATTTTATGAACTACACATACCCTTAATTTCACTAAAGTTTGTGACCAATACTGATAAGCTCCTAGACCTGCATTGAACCCTGAAATATACAAATAAAGATTGTATTAATAACATGCTCACATTAATAGCCTTTGTTGTTTTTTGGTTAAGAATAGTTTGGCTTTCATAATGGTTGAATCAACATATTTGCTTGTTTGGTTTAACGGTGCACCAACACAGTTTCGGTCATATGGAGCTAAAACATAGGCTGGAACAGAGGGGAAATGTGTGTGTTTTTATTTATCCCGTGCACACCAGATACTATGTCGTAGGCACAAGTTAATAATTAATCTTGTGCACACGACTTAGTAGCTCGTGGCCAAGACATAGTATCTTAATTATCTTGTGCGCATGACTGAAAAACATGTGGCCATGTCATAGTATCTCATGCGCAAAAGATTATTAAAACACACACGTCACCTATGTGCCACTGTAGAAACAACAATAACCACGGGTGATACAAACTTTAAGCAACACAAGGGGTCAAATTCTCCTCACCTGCTAGAGATAAGAGATGCAGACTCCAATAGTTCAAACCCATTTAGCCGCCTCTTACGATCATGCAGGGTTAAACAGGTGCCTCAATCCGTAGCCACAAGGGGATTGAATCAACAAGCATGTATGAAGAATTTATCATAATTTCAAGAGCAAGCACAGACAAGTGACAATTTCTAACATGGAGCTTTTTTTAAAATTCTTCAACAAAAGGGTTATGATGACCCTACATCGCTCACCTGAAGTAAGATACAAGATTTGCTCAAATGATTTATCTTAATATGAGGGTTGTTCAAAAAGTAATAGGACTAAGAGTCTTATGTCTCCATATTCCATTAGATTTTAAATATTTTCATATCCACGGCAATAGTTAATTGTTTTCTACAACTTCAGCATAAGTTTATTGAATTATTGCGCTAAACGCGTGTTCCCTGTGATATTAAGAAACCATAGTAACACGCACCCGGCGCAGCGCATCAAAAATATTTTGACGCTAATTTGTACTTTCAGTTTATTCATAATATGTTGTCTTTTCCCCCTAATATTTCACCAACACATTTTATCATATTAAAGTGTCATGTTGTCCAAATTTGACGTCATTCAGACAAGAAATCGTTAAACTATAACGTTTTGTACAGCAGTGATAATCGCGTTAAATGTAGAAAAATGACGTTCGTTGAAAAACTTAAAATGTGTACGATCATTAAATTTTGCCAACAGATAGGCCCTACTCCTTCAGCTACGTATGAAAAGATTAAATTTTCACAGAACTATAATTAGGCAATTAGGACACTCGTTTTCAGCTGGAGAAAGCAGTTCAAAGACGGTGAATATGAGATCACAGACACGAAAGGGCTAGGGAGAAAGCGGAAAATTGACGTTAGAGACGTTAATTGCAATAGCATGTCCGGCATGTTTGATGTTTGCATCGGGTATACTGTTTCAGTTCTAAGAAAATTATTGAATAGGGGAAATTTATTTCAAACACTATTTTATTTTATTAGATATATATGTGTGTGTGTTATCATTGAATAAATTTGATAATGATACGCGGTAATTATTGGTATCAATTTTTCTCGATTTCGTTTAATAAATGATAGCCTGTGCTCAGCCGAAGAGAATATTTTTCAATTAATAAGCATTTTTAATTTACTGTACATAATCATATTGTTTTAAGAATGGCATGTGTAAATAAATAATATAAATCACTTTGTCATTTACATTATATGTCCATGCCCGTTTAGCTTCCAGAATACTCAAAATCACGAGATCAAACCGAAAGATGCCGGCCACCGGGCATGTTTCGAATAAAGAAATGAAAATGTGATTGCTTTTTTTCGCTACATCTCCACAGATGAGTTCTGGTTATAGTTACATGATTCAAGCACCTAGAACATTGTGGAGAATAATTTCAGAAAGAATGACGCTGTTTACATTTTGAATTTATTTTGCGACGTCATGAACGTCATTTATTTAACAATTAGCTTGCGCCGGGTCAAGTACCCCTTGTCATTTGTAAGTTGTACAGAATTGTTGTTTTTAAACATATTGTATTGATTTTTTCACTGTATATAGAGGACAGATTCCGATATTCGATTTTTGTAAACTCGTGTACGTAGATGAAAAAATGTGAACAGTAGAGCTGCAGTCCTATTACTTTTTGAACAACCCTCGTATATAGTTAGCTGTTATCTTGCTGAAACAACAAGTGATTAGTCTATGTCAGCAGTATAGAGCTAGGCAAGCTTGCACATTCTTGCATCTGACAAGGCTCTCTCTGTACTGTTGGTAGCTCCAACTTTTATATTTTGATGTTGAAATACCTTAAACTATGAATGGACTAATCCAATTTCAAAGCTAGGCCAAGGGTAAAAGTTTTCAGTAATTTTTCATGGACTGTTTCTAATTCAAAGCAGGGCATATAAATTCAACAAATTCAGCAAATTAAGTAACAACATGAAATCAAAGATTGTGCATATATAACCTGACAGTAGAACCCCTTACACATCTATTTTATCTTATTTCAGAAAAACTTAAAGGAAGTGCACAATGCAAATTATAACTGATGTAATTCAATAAAGCTGACAATAACATTTGTAGCAATGTGGAAAATACTCAACAGGAAATGACAGACAAACTGCCATCACAAAACCTCACCTCTGAAAACTTTTGTGCTCAGGTGAGCTAATAAAAGCTGACAATGACTTTTGTATCAATTTGACCAATTAAGGAACACACTGCCATCACAAAACCTACCTCTGAGCACAAAATGAGCACTTTGTATGCAAATGAAGTTAAGTATACGCATGACGTATTTATCAATAATATCGAATAAACAATGCACCCACTGAGATGGTGTATAAGCTTCACTTGTTGACATTTAGACTGCATTGAATTGACTTTGAACTTAATCAGCAATTAAATTAATTGTAACAATTATTAGATGTAGTTTGTTTATTTGAAATGATAAAATGCACAACAGAAAAAATCTTCATTTATTAGAAGTTAAACAAGAGGGCCATGATGGCCCTAGATCGCTCACCTGACCCATCAAACTCATCCAAACAATTACCAAGACAAGCATTCTGACCAAGTCTCATGACAGGTGAGTCAAAAATGTGACCACTACAGTGTTAACAAGGATTATCCATATTTGAGCAGTGTGACCTAGTTTTTTACCCAGGTGACCCATATTCAAACTTGACCTAGAAATCATCAAAACAAACTTTCAGACCAATTTCCAGGATGATTGGATCAAAACAGTAGCATCTAGAGTGTTAACAATATTTTTCTATTTTTAGCTCCGGTGACCTAGTTTCACATGCGATTTCGAACTCATCTGAGCAATTACCTAGACAAGCATCCTGACCAAGTTTGATGATGATTGAGGCAAAAATGTGACCGCTAGAGTGTAAACAAGGTTTTTCTATTTTTAGCTCATGTGACCTAGTTTTTCATCCAGGATTACCCATGTTGGAACTCATCCAAGCTATCACCTAGACAAGCAACTTGACCAAGTTTGATGATGATTGATGCAAAAATGTGACCGCTAGAGTGTAAACAAGGTTTTTCTATTTTTAGCTCCGGTGACCTAGTTTTTCATCCGAGATGACCCATGTTCGAACTTATCCGAGCTATCACCTTGACAAGCATCCTGACCAAGTTTGACGATGATTGAGACAAAAATATGACCGCTAGAGTGTTAACAAGGTTTATCTATTTTTAGCTCTGGTGACCTAGTTTTTCATCCGAGATGACCCATGTTCGAACTCATCCGAGCTATCACCTAGACAAGCATCCTGACCAAGTTTGATGATGATTGATGCAAAAATGTGACCGCTAGAGTGTTAACAAGGTTTATCTATTTTTAGCTCTGGTGACCTAGTTTTTCATCCGAGATGACCCATGCTCGAACTCATCCGAGTTATCGCCTAGACAAACATCCTGACCAAGTTTGATGATGATTGAGGCAAAAATGTGACCTCTAGAGTGTTAACAAGGTTTTTCTATTTTTAGCTCTTGTGACCTAGTTTTTCATCCGAGATGACCCATGTTCGAACTCATCCGAGTTATCGCCTAGACAAACATCCTGACCAAGTTTGATGATGATTGAGGCAAAAATGTGACCTCTAGAGTGTTAACAAGGTTTATCTATTTTTAGCTCTTGTGACCTAGTTTTTCATCCGAGATGACCCATGCTCGAACTCATCCGAGTTATCACCTAGACAAACATCCTGACCAAGTTTGATGATGATTGAGGCAAAAATGTGACCTCTAGAGTGTTAACAAGGTTTTTCTATTTTTAGCTCTTGTGACCTAGTTTTTCATCCGAGATGACCCATGTTCGAACTCATCCGAGCTATCAACTAGATAAGCATCCTGACCAAGTTTGATGATGATTGAGACAAAAATGCGACCGCTAGAGTGTTAACAACAAAATGTGAACGGACGACGGACAATCATCGATCCTACAAGCTCATCCTGAGCATGCTCAGGTGAGCTAAAAATTCTGGAAAAATGTCAAACATGTACGTAATGGATCAAAACTGTTTTGTCAATAAATATCACAATCTTATTTTTTACATTAGCATCCATTTAGATTATCGGAGCGTTCTAATTATTCAACATTTACATAAATGAAGTTGAAAAACATTCCCACCACAAAAGAAAGATGTCATTTATATATTTTGACTTTTATATAATACTTTGTCTTATAAGACCGTTTCATTAAGCAACCGTTTTGGGTGTTTCCCTTGCCCGGTCGCTTAATACACGTTTGATTGTATAACATGATTAACATCTCATTTAAGCATTGCATTACCAATGACAACATGAGGTTTACGTGCTGTAGATGATTTTCTGTGATATAATCCTCGAATCACTTCTATCTTTACATTGTTTTCTTCATAAACTTCTCCATCTACTTCTTTAGAGATTTCATTTCCATACATCTGTATGTCTAACGTACAGTCTGGTAACAAGTATCCAAGCTCCTGTGTATAGAATATTCTTTTTGCTAATTACAATTTATAAATGATAAATAATTGATGACCAATACAACTTCAATCATCAATTTCAAAGATTTGTCTCACATAAATTTCTAAGCAAAATTTAAAAAGTTTCATTCCTATTGAATTTTAAGTCATTCTGACATTGTCTACGACATATAACAACTTTCAAAATTTACTGGTTGAGGAAAATCTCAAAGTTCCTTTTATATATCATCAAGGCACTGACTTGCAACCTCAGAAGAATCAAAACTTTCTTTAACTCAAAGCCTGGTAGTGGTGACTGGATCTACCCAGTGGAGACTGGTACTGACCAGACCGGACCAGGATCAGTTTGGTTTTTTTTTAATCAGATTTTTAAGTTTTTGCTATACACATATAAGGAAAATCAATGTCCCCCGGGGCAGGGCCAATTTTGACCCTTGGGCTTTTATTTGAACAAACTTTGAAGACACTAACTGGAAGATGTTTTTTGCTTAATATCTTAACTCTAGCTATTTGGGTTTTTTCAAAGAAGCTTTTTTAAGTTTTTGCTATACACATAAATAAAATCAATGACCCCCGGGGCGAGGCCAATTTTGACCCAAGGGCTTTTATATGAACAAGCTTTGTAGACACTCACTAGAAGATGTTTCATGCTTAGTAACAAAACTCTAGCTATTTGTTTTTTTTCAAAGAAGATTTTTTTCTTAAAGTTTTTGCTTTACACATATAAGGAAAATCAATGACCCCCGGGGCAGGGCAAATTTTGACCCAAGGGCTGATATTTGAACATATTTGGTAGACACCCATTAGGAAATGTTTCATGCTAAATATCTTAGCTCTAGCTCTTTGGGTTCTTTAAAAGAAGATTTTATAAGTTTTTACTATATGCATATAGGGAAAATCAATGACCCCCTGGGGCGGGGCCAATTTTGACCCCAGGGCTTTTATTTGAACAAACTTGATAGACACTCATTAGAAGATGTTTCATGCTAAATATCTTAGCTCTAGCTCTTTGGGTTCTTTAAAAGAAGATTTTATAAGTTTTTACTATATGCATATAGGGAAAATCAATGACCCCCTTGGGCGGGCCAATTTTAACCCCAGGGCTTTTATTTGAACAAACTTGGTAGACACCCATTAGAAGATGTTTCATGCTAAATATCTTAGCTCTAGCTCTTTGGGTTCTTTAAAAGAAGATTTTTTAAGTTTTTACTATATGCATATAGGGAAAATCAATGACCCCTGGGGCGGGGCCAATTTTGACCCCAGGGTTTTTATTTGAACAAACTGGATAGACACTCACTATAAGATGTTTCATGCCAAATATCTAAGCTCTACCTTTTTGGGTTCTTTAAAAGAAGATATTTTAAGTTTTTTCTATCGGTTGCCATGGCAACCAGAGTTCTGCATGGAATTAAATTCTTTGAACAATTTTTAAAGGTGACCACCAAAGGAACATTCCTGTGAAGTTTGGATGAAATAGGCTCAGCGGTTAATGAGGAGATGTCATTTAAAGTAAAAGTTTACGGATGCCGGACGAAAAGCGATCACAAAAGCTCACCCTGTCACTTTGTGACAGGTGAGCTAAAAATGTCTTTTAAGATATTTAGCAAGGTAAGGGCTAATCTAGCAGGACAGCTTGGCAGAATTTATCATTTTTGCGAAATTTGAAACCTTAAAGGCAAGATACAAAATTTAATGATTTAATGCCAGATGCAATATGGCTTACAGAGGCCTTTTATATAAAACATGAAGTAAAAAGACAAGGTAAAGTATGTATAAAGAACATTGTCCCATTTGTTTAGATCAATAGAGGTTATATCACAATCTTCCTGTCAGAGCTGATGAGGTCAGTAGGTCAAAATGACCCAACACGGTTCTGTGGTCTAACTTTGTTTGTTTGTTTAATTGGGTTTTACTTCACACCAACACATCATAGGTCATATAGCGACATCCAGCTTTACTGGTGGAGGAAGACTTCAGGTGCCCTTCAATGCATTATTTCAGGCACAAACGGGCACCTGAGTAGAACCACTGATGTTCCGTAAGCTAGCTGGATAGCTTCCTCACATGAAAAATCCAAAGTCCCTGTTGGGATTAGAACCCGCAGTGGTGAGGGGCTAGTGGTTTGAAGTCAACGCTTTAACCGCTCGGGTAATAATCTCTACAGTACCCATGATTTTAGTTGTGTTTAGAAAAAATTAGGTTGCTTTTGACAGGTGTTGCTCTATAGTGGCTAAATTCTCTGTGAAGTCCGACTATTGGGGGGAAAAATGCTGTTGATGTAAAGAGGTGATTGATTTACAGAGACCATGCTGCAAAGGTTGTACTCACTACTCAAATTCATTTTCAACCAAATTCAGGACTGCTTCCCTATTTCAGTGTCAGTATCAATATTTTTGAGGCCTTATCAAAAACTTCAGAGCCACATCACTAACTCTACAGGTCAATTCATTCACCTATTAATTAATTATAATACCTTAAATATTGCAAGTATTTCCACTTCTCTTTCAACACCAACAATGTCCACTAGAATGTTTCCTTCATCTAAATCTTCCCACCAAGCTGCATCTGTAACATCAATTAAGTTAGCATAAGGTCTTGTCCAACATAGACACAACCTAGTGAAATACAAGAAATATCTAATAACCCAGATAAATGCTAACTGATGAAAGATATTAGCTATATTCATCTTTGGGTTAAACACTTTTAATGACAGATTTTTTTTTTCAAAATTGTTAAGTTTTCTGTAATTACACTATGTTGCCTTTAGTGTGTATACTTAAAATACTTAGTACATCTTCTGTATGAGTGTATGCTCTCAAAAGATGTTTATTTAACATCTATAATAGACTGTGAAACAATTTTCAGTATACTTGAATACCAAACTTGAGCATAATGTATCTTATTCTATTATATACATGTATGTATTCTGCTTTGAAATTCAACACTGTCAATGTGTCTAAAGGCTAAATTGAAATAAATTGTACAGAGATGTGGCAAAGGTAAATTTTTAACATCCTTACGACTTCAAAACAAGGATTCCTGGCTGCATGGGCTCAAACCCAGTTAGAGCCAAGTCTTTGTTTCCTTGAGCAAGAAACTTAACACTCATCGCTGTTCAGAAACATACCTAAAAGTGTGTCTTTAAGCTTATCTATGTAGCTTCCTAAATGATCAGACTAAAACATATTCTGAAAAATAATCAAACTAAATATGGTGATAATTTTAAGTTAACTCAGGACATAGCTGACTTAAATTAAAGTAAGTACTTTACTACATCAAGGCCAATACTTAGAGTAGCAGTTCCTTTTCTCAATGTTACATCGTATACCTTGACAGTTGGACCCATAATGGTATGGCCTCATTTGGCATGCACTGGTAGAATCTATAAAGGTGCATCTACATACACATTTGTATGCCAGAATCATGCAATGGGCAGTGGCACATCATCAACATGACAGTAAACATTTCTGTCATGTGAATCTAAAATTTCTAAATACATTTGTACAATAAACAGTTGTTTTTTTACACTTATAACATTTCCTTTTTTACATGTTTAACATCTGTTACCTCAAATAATGATTAATTATGCTTTGAAATTTATTCTACTTTGTTTCACAAAACAAACTAAATTTTTTTATACATTATTTAAATTAAACAAACTTACTGTCATTAGGTAAGCAGTATTTGATGATGTAGAATATGGTAAGAGGCCAATGCAATAGGACAGCAATTGGGGAATCCAACCTGAAACCCCTCCACTTGTAGTAGGATTCCCAATTATTTATACCTTCTACCACTTTGTCAGGCTGCTCTTCCAATATGGTGGACTCTACCGGTAATATCACCAAATCATTTGTTTTTGGTAGTTCACCTGCATCATAAAATCAATATGAAAGTTTTGTTTTGCTTTTACATCAGATCTCATGCTCATTCTATCAAGGAATGACCGTGCAAAAGCTGTTACAACCTGACTAAACATTCCAATCATTGACAATTGCATCTGAGCAGAACCATCGATGTTGGCTAAGCTAACTGGACTTAATTCTCACATGAAAGAAAAGATTTTGGATGTGAGACATAGGTTTGAACCCCAGATGAACCATATTCAAACTTGAGCTAAAATTCATAATCAACCGAACAACCTTTATGACAAATTTTCACGATATTTGGGCTGAGACAGCTAGTAGCCATTACAATGTAAACAAGATTTTTTTATTTTTGGGTCATGTGACCTAGGTTTTCATCTGAGATGACCCATATATTGACACTCATCCCAATAATTACTCAGTTATTGAGACAAAATGTGACCACTTGAGTGTTAATGAACAAAGTGTGGACAGACAACGGATGTGAGCTAATAAATCTTTAAGTTACACAAAGACATTAGTATGTTTTTAATTGGTAAGATAAATTTTTTTTGCTTTTATGTCAAATCTTCCTTTTATATTTTGTACACTAGAATAAATATACATTAGCTTTAAACCTTGTTGTGAAGGTCTATTATCAGTGGCAGTAATTGCTACAGTATATACATGTATTGTCAGTATACAGTTTAACTATTTTTGCATTACAAATGTATTTTCATATTTTTTTTATAAAAAACCCCTAAATGGCAAATAAACTGTTCCAAATTCAAAGACTGGGAAAGTCTATTGCACAAATTTAGCTATGAGGTAGTTAAACAGCTTGACATCACATAAAGTTCATGTAGACTTAAACCTTCTTACCAGTAACCATCAGACCATGATAAACCTTGGTGTTTCCATGAATAGATAGATATACATGTAGTTTCAGTTTACTTTCCCAACTATAGTGCGGCTGCAAATAATTGTAAGTTACTGTTTTTTTATTTATTTAAAATGAAGAAGAGTTGTTAAAAGAACTAGCAAGAATTTAGTTTATTAACTTAGTTGATAGTTTTAATATGGATTTAATATGGATTAACCTGACAGTGAACTTCAGTAAAGTTTCAGGTAAATTTGTAAAGTACATGTATTTTGAGAGAAAGTGGGTGTATGGTTGATTTACATAGTGACCTAGGCAAACAATTTATGAAAACATTTCTTTCATTTCATTATTTTGATGGTTGAAGTAAGTTTCAACAGGTGTCCTAAATATTTGTCCCCTCAAGTATTATAATACCTGTGTTGTTGTGATGGTAGTAGAGGAAAGGTTGTACATAGACACTGTATAAATCACCAGTTTAGTGCAACAGGCTAGAGTGGCTACTGAACAATATATATAACTGTCTGTCCTCAAGCTGGATATTATGAGGGTTCACATGTATGAATCCCAAGTCTTTATGTCGGTCAAAAGCTATACATAGCTTATGTTTTGTAAAATGTTATATATATACCGACAATAAATAAATTTTGATTTGATTTGATTTGATTTGAAGTCTCTTTCAGGACTTGCGCCTTCAGATGTAAAAGGCAACTATTCACAGTGAGCAACTTAATAACTTCAGTTTAAAATTCTTCAATCAATGATGCAAAAATAAATTTATACCCTCATAATTTTTTGTTTTTGGTTGTTTTTTTGTGTTCATTTTTCTTTTTTTTCTTTTTCATTTTTAGGGAGGGGGGGTTCCCCTTTTTTGTAAAAAAAGGTTTTGTAACTTTATACAAGGTTTTATTTTTATTTGAAATACTTAATTATTTAAAAGTACAGTATGATATTAATGAAAACCATAATAAACTTAACCCTGCTAGTGGAAACTGTAATCACCCATGCAACCAGTGCAAACAAAAACAGCAGACACTTCCAGGCTGTCTATTATCTTGGTCTGCACTGTTTGCTTACAATTTAGTCAATGGACACTTATAGAGGTCAGATCATTACTTCACCTTACCCTTGTCAAGTCTCAGTAACTTTTATCATTTCAACATGAATTAGTAGGCACCTGTCTCAATCATAAAACTTGTTCAAATTGAATTTCATTGACCATCATTAGCTTAAATTATTGAGACTGGATGCCTGTGGATGGTAAATGCAACCTAAGTTTATGAATTACAAAGATTCCCTACTCCTGTTAAAATGTTACTCATAGTTGACAAGGGTGTAGCAAGATGGGGCTCAGGGACTGACCCCACTGATGGTCCATGAGTCAGTCATTATATTATATTTTAACTTTAAATCTTCCCTGAAATCCATCTATGATATTTAGTGACAAGGTGGTTTATACATTTTATCTTTGCTATATCAACAGGGTTAAGTTCAATTTTTAATCAAATTTATCAACTCTTGAGACTCTTGACTTTTTACCATCTTTATCAAAGGTAGCTTTCTCATAACAATCTCATGATCATTTTCAAGGTGAAATGATAATTCTATAATTGTCAGTCATTATATTATATATTATTTTTAAATCTTCCATCTATAAATCTCATGTGTAAACAAATTTACACCATTAAGTTTTATTTTGCCAATATTTAAATATTTTAACACCGAACAATGATCAATGTCAAATAAAACTCAAGGTAAATATTTCAGCAAGCGAAACAAAACGCAATTATCCTATATGTATCTAATGTTTAAATAATTATACAATGCATTGCATAAAGAAATGATAAATACAGATTTCGAAATTTACCCATGAAAATGACATTAATGGTAAACATTGAACATATGGGTATTAGGCATGATAAATGAACAGATATCGAGGCTTATACATATAATCACCACACTTCTCCCCACACTTTATTTTAAAAAGCATAAGCTTGCTCAATGAAACATAGGGTTAATCAAACAGTGACATATAACTAAAATCACTACAATTTCAACAAGAGCCCGGTTTGAGCCGGGTGATGCTCCCCGAAAAGAATTTGGACACAGGAAAGTACACCTCTTGTAGTTTCAGAGTTATGTCCCTGGATAAAGTTGAAAGTGCAATAATTCCAAAATTAGGCAAGGCAGAGTAACTGTTCTTTGCACTGCACTTCTAATCAATGTGATCTATCAACCTACAAAGTTTCATGTTGATATCTCTTATGGTTTCCGAGTTATGTCCCGGACAACTTCAAAAAGTAAAAATAAACAAAGGGAAATAACTCCAGAATTAAGCAAGGCAGAGTTATGATTCTTGTGCTCTGCACATCTACCCATTGAGATATATCTACCTACAAAGTTTCATGTTGATATCTCTTATAGTTTTACAGCTATGTCCTGGACAAGATTTTTCTAAAAGGGGAGATAATTCAAAAATGAAGCTTAACAGAGTTATGGTTCTTTTGCACTGCACATCTACTCAATGAGATCTATCTACCTACAATGTTTCATCTTCATATCTCTTATAGTTTTAGAGTTATATTCCTGACAAAGTTCAAAGTGTTAAAATTAACAAAGGGCAATAACTCCAAAATTAGGACAAAAAGAGTTGCTGTTCTTATGCACTGCACATCTATCCGTTGAGATCTATTCACCTACAAAGTTTCATGTTGATATCTCTTATAGTTTTAGTTATTTCCCGGACAAGATTTTTCTATAAGGGGAGATAATTAAAAAACCTGGCAAAATAGAGTTATGGTTCTTTGACACTGCACTCCCCCTCAATGCCCTCTACCACTGTATGAAGTTTAAACAAATTATCTCCAAGGGTTTTCAAGTTATGCTCTGGACAAGACAACGGACGGACAGAGGGACGGACATACCAAAATTTGATGTTTATGAGGCAAATGAGCTCATAAACACCATCTGGACCAACGTCCATAAACAAAATAAGCTCATAAAAACAAAAAAATAGCTCTTAATTTGAATTTTATGAGTTTATGTTCTTTATTTAACTACGGAATGAAGCTCATAATAATCAAATGTTGACAGACAGACAAGGCGCCAACATTTTTCAGGGAGCAAAAAAATTTGACTAGTATAATGGTCACTTACAATAATTGATTATGACAGAATTTTTACCAATATCATATAAAACTGTCTCTACAATAATATAACAAGAGCGATCAGTAATCACATGTGTCGCCTCATGATGGCCAATTTCATGTTGGGACAAATTTTGTGACAGACGGACAGACAGACGGATAGTGCACAACCAGACTCGGTACTGATCATTCCTGTAAAGTTTGGATAAAATTGCACCAGTAGTTTATGAGGAGTAGTCCGGACAAGCTTTTGCGTATCCGGCAACACACAGAAAAAAACACCTTTTTATCAAAGGGCCATAACTCGGCCAAAAATCATTCAACCAGAAAACCAGTGCAATATGCGCAAGGACTTGAGCTACAGATCAATCCTGTAAAGTTTCATTGAAATTGCATCAGTGGTATAAGAGAAGTAGTCCGGACAAACTTTAAAAATAAAAATTATTAAAGGGCCATAACTCAAACAAAAATCATTGAACCAGAAAATGCTGACAATATGCACAACCAGACTTGGTACTGATCATTCCTGTAAAGTTTGGATGAAATTGCACCAGTAGTTTATGAGGAGTAGTCCGGACAAGCTTTAGTGTATCTGGCAACACACAGAAAAAGAAACCTTTTTATCAAAGGGCCATAACTCTACCAAAAATCATTCAACCGGAAAACCTGTGCAATATGCACAAGGACTCGAGCTACAGATCAATCCTGTAAAGTTTCATTGAAATTGCATTAGTTGTATAAGAGAAGTAGTCCGGACAAACTTTAAGAATAAAAATTATTAAAGGTCCATAACTCTGAAAAAAATCATTAAACCGGAAAATGCTGACAATATGCACAACTAGACTTGGTACTGATCATTCCTGTAAAGTTTGGATGAAATTGCACCAGTAGTTTATGAGGAGTAGTCCGGACAAGTTTTGTGACGGACGGACGGACAGACAGACAGACAGACGGACATACAGACGACGGAGAAGTGATCCCTATATGTCGCCACTACTCCGTAGAGGCGACACAAAAACGTATTTTTTTATTAATTAAGCGTTATTGAAAAATTTAGGATAAAAATTTATAAAATTTCTGAGTGTCACAAAGGTTATTGCTTACTCATGTGAAGTTAAGAATATAAAGTTTAAAGCATTTATGCCAACATGTGAAGGTATTTTGACTTTTACCTGCATTGTGTCACTTTAAACAAAACTGAAATTATGAAGGTTAAAGAATTTGACCTTTGACCTTATAATTCACCACTGTGAGTCCTTGGCAAATTTGACCTCAAGGGTCATGCTATGAACAAACTTAAAGATGGTCCACTTAGGAATGCTTCATGCAGAATATTAAAGTTTTAGGCCACATTGTTCATTCCGGTTAAGGAGTTTTTTAAGTTTTCACCACAATGCCTTGGTAACTAGACAGAAAATCGCATTACTAAAGCATTAAACCCATCATTAAGGCTGTTGGAAGTGGCCTATACCTATAATCACTACACTCCCCCCCCCCCCCCCCACTTTACTTGGCATAATTCTGCAGTGTCCTAAAAATTCCCACATGTTTCAAAAACAATGTACACATATTGATATAAGATTAAAATTTCACTAATGTATGACAGCTTAACCTGCAAATCTTAAAGGCTATGAATGGGAATTTAGGATCTATAAAAATTTATGCAATGTGATCAAGTAGTTTATCTCATATTGCTTAACACATGTGGAATTTAAATACATGACTATGTGGTGATATTCATCAAAATATAGATATCATAGCAGGTTGTTTACCACAATCAAATATACATATACATTTATGATATATTTTATTGCATTCAGTATTGAATCATTGTTTCTTTCTTCTTTTGTTTTTGTTGTTCGATTTTATGTCGCATCAACACAGTAGATGTCATATAATGGCCACTTTCTAGCTTTATTAGAGAAAGAAAGACCTCAGGTGCCCCTCCATGAATTATTTCATTGTTTAAAGCAGAATATAAGATTTACCAACTTGCAAAATTTTAGGTTACTATATATGTTCATTTATTTGTATAAATAAAACACATTTTCTTCTTTTTTCAGATAAACAATCATGGCAGTGCCTGGAAAGAGAGTATCAATAGATGGCTCCAAATCAATATCACTTGGATCTGAAGAAGACCTGAAACTCTATTGCCTACCATGTGACAGAGTTGGTCCAAGAGTGGTAGCATTTGGTTTCTGTCAGGACTGCAAGGAGCACCTGTGCTGCTCTTGCTATGACCATCATCAGAGAGCCACTCCATCTCGTAACCATGTTCTTCTGGATAAACACTCAATGCCAAAAATACAACATCATTTTTCAACTGCTGGTCCTGGAGTGTCTGCTACACAAGAGGATCATGCTGGTGATGATGACCTTACAATACCATGTACAAAACACAAGAAGAAAATGATCGAATTTTACTGTCGGTACCATAAGGTAACCATATGCAGTGTGTGTGTGACTCTACAACACAATGGTGGGTCATGCAAGGTGGATTATATACCAGATATATCTGGCCAAGCTGTTGACAGTCATGAATTGAAAGAAATTGTTCAAAATATAGATACACTAGATCAAGACTGCATGGAACTAAAAGAAACATATCAGGAACAAACAGAAAATTCCATAAGATCTTTAACTGAAGCCCTTACTAAGATAACAAATTATAGACAAGAAGTCAATGAGAAAATTGATAAATTACAATCCAAGATACAAAACAAAGTTAAAACTCTTAAACAAGAAAAAACCCAGTCACTGCTGAGTATTGAAGCAATATGCGATGATGTCTCTCAATCATTAAACTTACTTTCAGACAATATCAAACAAAAGAATAAGCCAAGTCAAGCAAACAAACTGTTTATAGAACTTCAAGCTGCCAATGAAGAGCTGAAACAACATGAAACTTGTATCAAACAGGTATCAAATGATGATGTAGAAACATTTCATTTCCAACCAAATACAGAAATAATCACTTTTCTACAAACTCAAACCTTCTTTGGAAAACTTGAAGAGCAAAGAACACAAAGCACAGAGGAGCAAACAAAAGAGCAACCAAAATATCCCGCACCTATGGTAGAAAACAAACCAGACTCAATGTCTCCACAAGCTGTAGAACATGGAGCACCAAACTTTAAACTGCAAAGAAAAGAGCAGCCAAAGCTAACTATGCCCATGGGAAAAGACATACCTGATTCAAATTTTTCCCCAGAAGTAGAAATGAAAGAAGAGTTTTCACTTGAAAGTACCATTTGTGTACGTACTGCAGAAGATAATAGAGGATCATATTGTCGTATTTCAGGTCTAGCACTCCTTACCCCAGATCAATTAGTGATTGCTGATCATTTCAATAATTGTATGAAATTAGTCTGTGTCAGAAGCGAATCTGTCACTTCACAACTAGCTCTAAACTCGCCACCTCATGATGTTACCATGGTAACAAACACTCAGGTCGCTGTATGCCAACCATCTGGTCAAACAATCCAGTTTATATCGGTTAGATTCGGCAAGCTAACGAAGGACAATAGTATTCATGTTAATGGGGCATGTCATGGAATATGTCACTTCAAAGATAAACTTGTGGTAACTTTTGATGCACCTCCAAAATTTGAGATCTTAGATATGAGTGGAACAGTTCTTACGCAAGTGACA
Source organism: Ruditapes philippinarum (assembly GCF_026571515.1). Taxonomy (NCBI): domain Eukaryota; kingdom Metazoa; phylum Mollusca; class Bivalvia; order Venerida; family Veneridae; genus Ruditapes; species Ruditapes philippinarum. The sequence continues at coordinate 64,342 of NW_026858278.1, forward strand.
CACAATGCCAAAGATGATCTATTTTTCAATAAACCACATTATGTAGTAGTTGATGAATGCTCTATCTATATATCTGACTGGCAGTACCATACAGTATTTAAATTTAATTGGCAAGGAAAAGAAAGGGGTCAATTAAAGAACTTTGGACAAAACAAAGGTCTAGCTATAACATCCAGCGGAATACTGTATGTTTGCGACAGTACAAGACATAAAATAAACCGACTATGGGGCGACCATACAGTGGGTAAGATACAAACATCAAAGCTGAATTGTCCATCAGCTGTAGACTGGTGTGCTGACAGTAAAACATTGTTTGTCAGCTCTGGATCGTATTCTGAAACAGGCAACAACATCTTCATCTTCCGGAAAATGAAAATGTGAAGGTCATAGAAAGTAACTTGTGAAGACTGATGTGCCAGTAACATGGACATCTTTCCTTATATGTCAATTCAACGATTCTACCACCTTTTAGCACTTGCTTTTGCAAGTATACTGTAAACTTTTACCATTAAAACATTTTCAACAAATTGGTCAGTAAGCCAAACTTAGGACTATTTCAACCTACATTTTGCCAGTAAGCCAATTGTGTATTCTGTTCCTGATAATGTGATAATAATATAGAAGTATTTATATTTTGACAAACAATAGTCAGCTCTATAAAGTTGTTATGTTCTGTTCTTAATACATTGTATTTTTTAGCAAATAAAGTGGAAACAGCCTATTCCCAACTAGTCATAATATCATTTATATAGCACTTTTAAACAGTGTTCAATCCTAGCCACTTCACTTGACTTAAGAGCTATTTCTTTAGTTAAAAGTACTTTCTTTTGTTGTACATAGGGTCTTACCCCATCTCCTTTTGTAATTGAATTAAGACTATTGTTCCCTTTTGTTCAGTTCACTGTTTATGAGAGTTCATTTATATTTACATTGCTCATACAATTATCAAGATCATGTCAATGACAAAAATGTTACATGTGGTATTAAATCATCTGAAGAACAATCTTTCCTGTGAATTAAAGTATTCAATGGTCAACTTGACATGTGTCCAAAATGTACTTTATGAAACCTAAGATAATTTACTACATGTACTTGTATTATGATCATTTTCTTACTGTCATCACAGATATAAACTTACAGGATTAGCTTCCTCTCAAGAAAAAAAACAAGCTTGACTATTCTTTGCGTTTGAGAGTAAAACAAGAACCTCACCTCAATAATGTAGGAATTGACAAAAATTAGTTGTGACATAGTTGTGAGTCTTTGATATTGACCAAAGAAATTTGTAAGTTCACAAAGGAACATTTTTCATTGAAAATCCATGCAAGAGTTTTTCTAAGTTTACCAAAGGCTTTAAGTCAGTCAAATTCTGTGCTAGAGTTATGGCCCTGGATACGGATCTCCAAACATGGGTATTAAGACATACAAAATATTTCAAGTGAATATATTAAGAAGTTCTGAAGATTGACATTGCTTATAAAACTTTAATCATGAATTTCACAAAGTTCCCAAATGGCCATTAATGAGACAAATTCCACACCAGAGTTATGGGTTTTGTATAATGACCTCTAATTATAATCCCAAATACATGTACTTAGTTTAATTAAAGTGAACATCTTAAGATGTTTCACAAAAGACCATTATTTAATCTAAAAACATGCCAAATTCACACATTTTCTTGGATAGCCAACTAGTAACAAAAGAACTACCAAGGCAGCACTGCCTTCTTCAAAAAGTTTAGCTTAAAATAGCAACAGTCAGGTATATAAAACAAACATCACAACTGTCCAATGAAAACTAGAACTATCACTAAATGTGATTAATACCCCCACAAGACTGCTTCGGAAATGAGGATGTTACTAGTAACAGAATACCTTGTAAAAGAATTGAAATATAGAGTTATGGTTGTGGGCAATTAAAGATAGTTGTGGTTCTTGTATATTGCATTTCCTTTCAATGTGGTTGGCCATTGATAAAGTTTTATTGAATTACTCTGTAATAAGTCCAGAAAGACAAAGAAAAGGAACAAAGGGCAATAACTCTATAAATACTGAAGATGGAGTTATAGTTCTTGTGCACTGCACTTCCTCTTTTTGTGCTTGACCATTGTATGAAGTTGTTTTGAATTTCAACCAGTATGTTTTAAGTTATGCTCCAGACAAGGAAAAGTATCAAAGGGCAGTAACTCTGTATTTTGTCAAAATGGCTCTTATGCACTGCACTTCCTTTTGATATCCTTGACATCTGTATGAAGTTGTATTGAATTCCAAACAGTAGTTTTCAAGTTATGCTCTGGACAAGGAAAAGTAACAAGGGCAATAAATCTGTAATTTGTCAAGATGGAGTTATGGTTCTTGTGCACTGCACTTCCTCTCAATGTGCTTGACCATTGTATGAAGTTATATTGAATTCCAACCATTAGTCTTCAAGTTATGCTCCGGACAAAAAAAAGCAATGGAAAAGTAACAAAGGGCAGTAACTCTGTAATTAGTCAAGATGGGGTTATGGTTTTTATGCACTGCACTTCCTCTCAATGTGCTTGACCATTGTATGAAGTTATAATGAATTCCAACAATTAGTCTTCAAGTGATACTCCGGACAAAAGAAAGCAATGGAAAAATAAGAAAGGGCAATAACTCTGTAATTACTTTAGATAGAGTTATGGTTCTTATGCACAGCACTTCCCCTTACTGTGTTTGACAATTGTATGAAGTTGTTTTGAATTACAACCAGTAATTTTCAAGTTATGCCCTGGACAAGGAAAAGTAACAAAGGGCAATAACTCTGTAATTAGTCAAGATAGAGTTATGGTTCTTCAGCACTGCACTTCCTCTCAATGTGCTTGACCATGGTATTTAGTTATATTGAATTCCAACCATTAGTCTTCAAGTTATGGTCCGGACAAAAGAAAGCAATGGAAAAGTAACAAAGGGCAATAACTCTGTAATTAGTCAAGAAAGAGTTATGGTTCTTGTGCACTGCACTTCCTCTCAATGTGCTTGACCATTGTATGTAGTTATATTGAATTCCAACCATTAGTCTTCAAGTTATGGTCCGCACAAAAGAAAGCAATGGAAAAGTAACAAAGGGCAATAACTCTGTAATTACTTTAGATAGAGTTATGGTTCTTGTGCACTGCACTTCCCCTTATTGTGTTTGACAATTGTATGAAGTTGTTTTGAATTCCAACCAGTAGTGTTCAAGTTATGCCCCGGACAAGGAAAAGTAACAAAGGGCAATAACTCTGTAATTAGTCAAGATAGAGTTATGGTTCTTGTGCACTGCACAATTCCTCTCAATGTGCTTGACCATTGTATGTAGTTATATTGAATTCCAACCATTAGTCTTCAAGTTATGGTCCGCACAAAAGAAAGCAATGGAAAAGTAACAAAGGGCAATAACTCTGTAATTACTTTAGATAGAGTTATGGTTCTTGTGCACTGCACTTCCCCTTATTGTGTTTGACAATTGTATGAAGTTGTTTTGAATTCCAACCAGTAGTGTTCAAGTTATGCCCCGGACAAGGAAAAGTAACAAAGGGCAATAACTCTGTAATTAGTCAAGATAGAGTTATGGTTCTTCAGCACTGCACTTCCTCTCAATGTGCGTGACCATTGTATGTAGTTATATTGAATTCCAACCATTAGTCTTCAAGTTATGGTCCGGACAAAAGAAAGCAATGGAAAAGTAACAAAGGGCAATAACTCTGTAATTACTTTAGAAAGAGTTATGGTTCTTGTGCACTGCACTTCCCCTTATTGTGTTTGACAATTGTATGAAGTTGTTTTGAATTCCAACCAGTAGTTTTCAAGTTATGCCCCGGACAAGGAAAAGTAACAAAGGGCAATAACTCTGTAATTAGTCAAGATAGAGTTATGGTTCTTGTGCACTGCACTTCCTCTCAATGTGCTCGACCATTGTATGTAGTTATATTGAATTCCAACCATTAGTGTTCAAGTTATGGTCCGGACAAGGAAAATGCAACGGACGTCTGGACCGACCGAACGACCGACCGCCCGACCGACCAACCGACCACCGGGTGACTCCTATATACCCCCCCAAACTTCGTTTTTGGGGGTATAACTAGCATTACATGCATAATGCTAAAAATAACTTGTACCCTTACCAAAAGGAACGAGGCATGGACAATCTTTATATTGCTTGCTAGCTGACAGACATTCCCGACGCCAGCCACCTTCTCCAACCACACCATTCTTCTTTAAAAACTCTCTATATCTGATACCATCAAAGTCTTCACATGTGGTCTCTACAAAATATTTAAATCTGTAAAGTCTAGGGCCAAATCTGTCCAGGTTCTATACTGTCGGCAAATCAAATGCCAAACTATCATGATACGCATGCTTTTAAATATGACTGTGGTCTTTTGTTTTCAAATTTATCATGTTTTTTTGGTCATATCTTACTATCGAATCCACATAATTGGTTTTTCTGAAGAACTAGCAAGTAGACACCACAGCAAGTGACTGACTACTCATCCCAAATGATTTCTTAAACATGAAATTTGTCTCTTCAAAATTTAAAGCATGAAAAGTCGATATTTACTTTGAGAAAAAAATTCACTATGAAAACAGATGGATAAATGCTTAAAATCAACAATTTTACACTAGCTTACTTTAAAACCTTTATATGGTTCAACTTAATAAATCTTATGGAACTTTTAATATGGAAACAGATGCTTAAAATTTACAGTATAACACTATACTAGCTTTGCTGGTGTTTTCATATTGCTTGCAAAATGAACACACATGGGATTTATGCATGACCTTATATATACATGATAACAGAAACATTCTAAGTTAAATTAAAGGAGATCAACAAACTTGTATTTGAGTTATCTGCCTAGAAGCTAGGTGGACAGCATTCTTATACATCAAAAGGAGGATTCAAACCCTCAGTTGTTTAAGGAAAAACATGGAACAAATAATGTGATAAATATACAGAATCTTATTCCATCATATTCAAATTTCATTCTAAATATTAGGGCTGTGCATCGCCATTTTTTTCTGTCACGATACATACCACGATACTTGCATATCCAAACGATGCGATTCACGATATGTATAGCATACTTCGATAAAATCCGATGCATATTGCGATTTTTATGTTTCGATGCAATACGTATCACAATACAGACTTTCAGACTTTATCTATATAAAAAACCTGGTCATTTATTCACAGCATAATATTAACGAATGCTATATAAAACTTTTTCAATAACAAAACAATAAAATCTACAACTTGTTATTATAACTTATTTTCAAGTTTTGATCTTTCAACAATTTACATTACTTATTACTTAAGGATTTTTACTTTTTACTAAAGGATTAAAGGTATTTTTCATTATACCATACCTATTAGTGTATTGCGATACTTTCCCCCCTATATCGATGAATCGGGTGGTGAAATATGTATTGCATCCTGATATATTGGAATTTATAAATTCATTACAATGCATACATCGAAGACAGGGCAGATCGCGATGTATCGATGCATCGATGAATCGTTACACCTCTACTAAATATAGAGTAAAAATGTTGTTTTTTACCTTGTGCAAAGGTAAATGGGAACTGTTTAAGTTGGTCAGATTTAGACATGTAGGTTTTCATCTTCTTACACCAGTTCTTGTGACAGTGAGCAGCTAGCTGTCCTTTCTGAGACCAGTCTTTCTTCTGACATTCCTTAGAACAGTATAGTACAGCTTGGCAGGATGAACTGTAAATACAATTTATTTAACTGTAGAATGATTTAAATTTGCTTTATATTCAAATTGAAAAGTTTTGCTACAAGAAAATGTTGTGTTGCTTACACAATGTTCAATATATATAATATGACTGCTATCATACTTTGACTGTCAGTGTTGGCATTAATTACATATGTAAGTGTGCTACAGCAAAAAGCAAGAGAACGAGTTCATGTTTCTAGTAATTTGAATTTTAGAGTTCTTGCTGAGCACCTTCATTGAGCAACATGAATGGTAAATGAACAAGACAAGTGTTACATTGACTTCACTGTGGTTAAAACCAGAACTACAGTATACAGAAGAAAAAAAGTTTTTTTGTTTTTTTGTTGTTGTTTTATTTTGTGTGGTCAGACAAGATACAATCTTATAGAACATTTGACTCTTTTTATTTCAGACTCTATTATGTCAAAGAAAGCATAACCTGCAATATATCTCTTTATCTATTAAAATTGTGTGGTAAATATGTTGAATTTTTGTCAAAATTTTAACTTAAAAGAATTTCAACAGAGGTTTAAAAAAAAGTTCATTAGAAGCCCGCTGCAATACAACAGTAGAAGAATTTTCTTCATTTTAACTAGCACTGTGGTTGGTTAAATTCAGCTTTAAGTACAGGAGCATCAGATTATGCATGGCTTTGATTAGGATTCCTACTTTGTTTATATTGGATAGTCATAAAGTCCTGAACTCCTGATATACAAAATCCTAGTGAATGTCATAGAATTAATGAAATGTCCAAAAATTATCCATAACAATTATATTATCTTTGTGGAAATTTTGATTTTCTCTCTTTCAAATGTAAAATCCAGTATAGGTTGACGGTCTTCCTTTTAATGTGTATACTGAGAAATTTATTTTGGACAAATCAAAGCATATTTAACATACCATTTTTTGAAAAGGTCTTTAGATCCTCGTAGGCGGCACAAGCTACATTCTCTCATTCTGATTGGTTCAGACTCAGCTATTTGTTCTATCCCTGCATACATATATGTGATACCCAAATCTGATACGTTCAAACCAACGGCTTTTCTGAAACAAGCCAACAAATGGTAGTACAGTCACACAATAAATGCTTTAATAGCATGATACAATGATTCAAATACACATGATATATCACTACAAATACATTTTTTTAAAACTACAAGTAAACGTAAGACTGCAACAAATACAAAATACAGAACTAAAGGTTCAAGATATTCCCTAATATTGTTTGTTTGTTTGTTTCATTTTACGCCTTTTCCCAACAGTATGTCAGTCATATAGGCGGGTAGTTTCCTAACCATCGTTACTGGAGAGTAACACCAGTATTAGACTACCTTCCTCCGCGCTAAACTACCAAAGCATCTCCCAGGGATCGAACCCATGCCAGAGAGGTAACTGGATTAGAAGTCATCGACTCTAACTCCTCGACCACGGAGGCGGTTACAATTCCCTAATATACTTTCAAACATAACTTTAATGCATATGTAGCACAGTGGTAAATGACATCTTTTGGATCAGGTATATAAATTATATGAGCATTTTTAGCAGATGCCTATGGCTAAACACTTAATTAACAGGTTTTTACAGAACATAAAATGTCATGTTCCACCATCGATTAATTTCTTGGTTGCATCTGCACATGCACATAACAAATGAGACATCAATTATGAACTAAAATCTAGTTGTGGATACTATTAATTAGGGATGGCAACAAATACAAAATCAATACTCGAGTACTCGGTCATTTTTCCGATCGAGTACTCGGTTACTCGGATGATTTCTAGTGATCTTCAAAGTTTATCTCACAATATCAACACCGTCCACATGCTACTTTTGTTTTCTATTTAAATTTCATAATTATAAATAGGACGCCACGGGAGACAAATTAATTAAAATTCATTCAACAACATTATATTTTAGAACATTTTAATTAAAGCAATATGAAGTTTTAAACATGTATAACAGTTCATATACATTTTTGCGTCTTGAAATAATATAGACTTATCGGCGGTAAGAAAAGTTTAAAAGGGGTCTAAATACTTGTTACCTTTATTCTTTCATTCATAATAGCAATCAGCCCTTTGTTGTTTTCAAAACAGTTACTTCCGCTACAAACTGTTTCAAAACTTAAGGTAATTGAATATCATAAGAGCTGGATGACATAAGCGACACAGGTGCGCGTGTCAAACTGTTGATCGCCTCGTTAAATTTATGATATCATATTTGCACCTCTGCAAGGATGTTTTGATTGCATTGAACAGGTATTTATGAAGATATCTGCACATCTCCGAATTTCTGAACTAATTGGACACACCAATCTTTCTAAATCGTTAAAAAAAATATAAATAATATTTTTTTTCCGAGTAATCGAATATCAGTTTCGTTAACCGATATTCGGACGTTCCATCGTGTACTCGGTTAACCGGTTACTCGTTGCCAACCCTACTATTATATATATATATATATATATATATATATATATATATATATATATATATACCTGATTGGTTAAAAAATAAATAGATAACTTACTCTGTTAATACTGGATCTTTGAAGGTCACTTTCAATGGTCTTCTAGGGAGACCGACCATCGGGTGAAGCGTACATACACACAATAATTCTCTACAATGATTCACAAATGACTTCTCGTTTGCAATTTCCGTTGTTGCACCAAGTATATAGTTCTTCTTGTCACTGACTGACAGAGCTCTGATAGATTGTCCATCCTCATCTGTGAATAAATTCCAAAACTTAGTTAAAACAAATTTATTTCAGTTTCATTGTGTTGGAAGCTATAAGCTTATTGAAACACTTATTGAAACACTCTCGAATCTGCTTATTGAAACACTCTTGATTCTGTTCTTTGAACCAACCAGTTCTAAGCAATAAGAGTTAAGTATCCTGCTCACGGAAACATCAGCTTGCCTCTGAACCCACGTGGCCAGCAATCCTTAGATTACTAGTGCGATGTGTTAACCATTCAGCCACGCCGCCACTTTCCAAAAATTAATGACATTCAGCAATGACTAATAGTAACCTGCCATTGCTCTATATATAAATAGTACACTGACATTCAGATGGGCATTATTATGTAAAATAATCTGAGTGCATTATAACAACAAAGCCAAAACTATCGAAAGATGCAAATCCAAGCAACATTATTTGGCAATGACTTTATTTAACTCATTTACTTATAATAGTATAAGCTAACAACATGATCTGCATGAAAATATATCTTTGTCTGCATGCATTTATTAGAGAGACTGACAAAACCCCATGAGACAAAAACATAAACTTTAAAATTTTCTGAAGTGGACAAAAACCCACCTTGAAATTTGCCACTCTTAAATTTTCCTATGTCAACAAAAACTGGACTTGCTATATATTGATATATACAAGTATATACATAAAAAAATTATTTTTCACCAAATATCTTTATTATTTTACATAAAGTACATTTCTCTTACTATTGAAAATCATCAAACAACAAGAGCTGTCAGTAGAACAGTGTGCTCAACAATTCTCAGTGCTTGATAGTAAAACATGGGCTGGCTACTTAAAATTTTCTAAGTTCAAAAAGGGCTATATACACTTGTGGACAGTGACCTATAATGTTCTAAAATTAGTGTGTTAAGTTTTAACCCATTCTAGTTTTGGACATATCAACTTGCTCACAAAAATTTAATGAAAGTGTGACACAGACACTAATGTAAGTAAGGTAACTGATACAAACTGATTACCTTTCAAATCCATCATTTCATCTATCAGCCAGATCGTATCTTCTATTGGTAGATGTTTCACTTCATCCATTCTTTTTAGAGCATCTTCAGCATCTTGTTTAGATTTGTCTCTCAACACTGAAAAACAATAGTAACAAAATGCAGGAGTGACTCCACAATCTAGATATCATACAGTAAAGCATATTAATGAACTTTAGCTTTAAAGCAGCACGCCTCCAGATTCATGCTTATTTTCATGACAATTTTGAAAATGTATTTGAATGTATAATATTGTGAAATAACCAAATGGAAGCAATTTGCACATTTTCAATGGCACTTACAACTCGCGTAAATTACCAAAAAGTTGTCAAAATATGCATAAATAGCCCTTACTGTTTAGTAAGGCAGTAGAAATATAGTTGTAAATATTGAAAAATCAGTCATTAATTGCACATAACATGTTAAATATTACTTGAATCTTTAAATCATTTTACTTTTCCTAAAATCGTAGTACAATTTTCTCAAGTTTGATTTTATTGAAATATTTGACTCATCTGGAGGAATGCAGATTTAACATAATTTGAGCCGTGTCACGACAAAACCAACATAATGCGTTTGCGACCAGCATGGATCCAGACCAGCCTGCGCATCCGCGCAGTCTGATCAGGATTCATGCTGTTCGCTTACAGACCTATAACAAGTAAAGAAACTGATAGCGAACAGCATGGATCCTGATCAGACTGCGCGGATGCGCAGGCTGGTCTGGATCTATGCTGGTCGCAAAACCATTATGTTGGTTTTGTCGTGACACGGCTCATTTAATGTACGAGAAGTGGCAGAAGAACTACACAATCTAGAAATCATACAGTATAGCATAATGAACTTTAGCTTTAACATAATTCAATTTACAAGGAGTGGCAAAAGAACACTTCAAGTACTATAAAGTTAATGCAATTCTTTTTATGATGACTAGTGAAATACTGAGTTTCACCTGTGAAATAAAACCCATATTACTCAAAGTATATCACTTACAGCGTGAGTGATATAGCTTTGCGGGAAAATTTATTGGAGTGTGTTACAATGTAATTTGTTTTTTATAAATTTTACATGATTATCAATTTTTGTATTTTGTTTTTTTGTGGCATATTTCTCTAATCAATTATCAAATGGAAGCAGCAAAATAATTTGTATTTTCTGTTACTATGCACTAAATAAATGGAATTTTTTTTTTTCATTAATAATGCTGTGTATCTAACACTGACATGAGAAAATATCTGCATTTTGCTAGTGCTATGCAATCATGAAACTACTGCAATTTTCTCATTCTAAACTTGTGTGTGAACAGCATATATATTCACCCATTAGTGTGAAGGAGAATTCAAACTAAAGTAGTCAGAGAAAGTGAAATGACTTAAACAAACATCACCAATTCTAAATTATTCAGGGGCGGCAAAATCAATTGTCCGTATTGCCAAGGTTGTCCCACAGCCTGTACGGACAAGTGAATTTTTCCCAGAATTAACTTTACAAATATCATACGGACAAGTAAAGAAATGCTTTAGGTAAAATGGACACGTACGTCAAAATCAAATTTTGCCAGCCCTGTTTGAATGAGGTCTAATTCTTACATGAGAGGGATCTAAGAATTAGAAAATGATTCAGTTTGCATTACCTTTAACATTGTTATTTGGGTTGTCACCACAGAAATCAAATAATAGCTTTTCTGGCTCTTCCATTTCTTCCATCCATTTCAAAAGTTCATCTCCTCTTTTGACTGGATCCTGAATAATCATATACACAATAATACATGTATATAAGTTACAATTTACAAATGGCTTGAAAAGTTGAGCTAACATTAAGCAAGAACTAGTCTGACTTCTCACTCCCTTTTTTTAAATTAAATATTCATATAGTTTGAAATCCCAAAGGGAAAGGGTTTGTAAAAATTTGGGGAAATTATTCAGATTCCTTTTTTGGCAGCTTTTTTTTTTTTTTAAATAGTTACTGTTTTAAAGTAAAAACTTCACTTTTAAAGTTTTTAAAGGGTTTTAATCGAGGGAAATTTTTTTTCAAAAAAGGGAAAATGATTTTGGGGGATTTTCCCGTAAATTCCCCCAACTAGTTAAAAAGGTTTTTTTAAATTTTCTTTTATTTTCTTTTTTTAAAATTTAATACACAAGGTTTTCAAAAGTGGGTGGGGGGGGTTAATTAGGGTGGGGGCGTTAAATCAGGATTTTACAGTATTTAGGGAAAAATCCCAGACATAAATTGGCAAAAATTATTTGAGATTTTGGTAAGCAGAAATTTCAAAAAGTTGAAATTCTAACATATGCATGACATTTTAGTTTTTTTAACATGTGTATGTTCATATAACCTGTGAACAAGTTAAAACAGTTTGATGTTTAGGGCTGCTGTCAGGAATTTTCTTTTTAACTTAGGGGAAAAAAAGGTTATTTTTGGATTGGGAATGCCCTTCAATGGGGCCTTATTTTGGCCCCTGGTGATAGAATGAAAATGCCCTGGGTACTACCACGGATTTATATTACAAGGATCAGACACTTTCGTTTAGCTTAAAGTCTCGTCGCGCACATGTGCGAAATCGGATAAAGGTGGACAGAATGAGATGGCGGAACGCGCGGGGTGCAAAATATGACAGATTTTCACAAGAGTATGTGGTGTTATTACAGCTCTGTGAAAAATTATACACATATGAATGTATTGATACAGTATTATTTTGTGCAGCTAAAGTATTAATATATGAAAATATGCCGATAGAACGCTGCAACCCTTAGTTAAAAAAGTACCTAATTTAATAAATATTCGCCTATTGTTTAGGCATACTCTCTACACTTTGAATCCCTTTTACTTCAAGCATAAATTATTACCGCGATTCAGATTAAGATAATTATTTTTTACATGGTTTAATGGTGGCATTGCAAAAAAGTGTTTCTTGATTGCTAAAAAACTTTTAAAGAAATTCATGTTTGAAATTTGTCTTTATTTCTGTGAATTATTTCCAAATGATTTGTACATTTTTTATTTGATTACCTGTAGATCTATATTAGTATAGATATAGTAAATATTCTACTTATAAGTGTATTTAATATATTTTCAGATCATTCTAGACAAGTGTTCATATATAGATGAACTCATTAGATTGGCAAGGAAGAAATATCTTGTTTATAAAGTAAATAGATTTGCATTGTATTTATATATATTCTCCTCAGAATCATTTTCTTACCACACATACCATGGACTGAAGTTAAAGACGGCGCACATACAAAATATACATTTATATTCTATCTGTTTTTGAAGATTGAGTGTTACAATTATCACATGTAACCTGGTAATGAAAGTTTGAAAATAAATTTTTTCAATTATCACTTGTTACCTGGTAATTACCCCCTTCAAAAGTAATCAAACTTGAAAGAAATTTAAGCGATGTGTAAAAAAATAATCAAAAGTTACTTTTATTTCGCAAACAAAATATACATTTATATTCTATCATTCTGTTTTTGAAGATTGAGTCTCAGTTACAATTATCACATGTAACCTGGTAATGAAAGTTTGAAAATAAAGTTTTTCAATTATCACTTATTACCTGTTAATTACCCCCCTTCAAAAGTAATTAAACTTGAAAGAAATTTAAGCGATGTGTAAAAAAATAATCAAAAGTTACTTTTATTTCGCAAAATACTGACTCAAACTGTAAAGATTTTTATTGTTTTTCTAGCATTACATTAAAAATTATCAGAATATTTTTTTACAGGCATTCAAATGAAAAGAATAATTAAAATATACGGATTAAAATGTACGAGTGACATTAAAAAGGCCCGAATCGAGAGAGCCACACAAGAGTACTTTACTGTTACGATGATTGTCTACTTCACTGCACCCACATTTGACAACAGATTTACAAAAAATAATAATGATATAAATGATGAATGAAATTTAAATATTCTATGAATATTGCAAAATTGACAATCTGGGCAATATTTTGAATTAAAAAAATGGATAAATTTTCTTCACGTGTTGAGAGAATTGTAAAGCCCGCAATACATTACCCTTAAAACAATTGGGCTTTAATAAATTTTACTACATAACCAAATAAATCTTAAATATTGCATGTTTGATCATCTGTGAATAACTTACATCAGCTTCTTTTTTATTTTGAAATTGAATTTATTATGTTACCGTAATAATAAATTTCAAACAGATTCTACCTGCTTTTTATATAAAAAAAGTAAATTTACTGTGGATTTTGTCAAGTTAATTTTTCAATCATCGTTGCGGACAGATAAACTGTACCTTTAAAAATAAATTAGATATTTGAATTAAACAAGTATTTTTCTTCAAAAAAAAACTTTAAATTTCCAAAATCGGTCATAAATGGAAAAGCTGTAAGGTATTTTGTAAAGTAGGTATCTGTTGCTAACAGGCATTTACACTGAGTGCCCGTAAATTATCGATTGATGTACCTTTATCGGATGCGCGACAAGATATTTAAGCATTTATATAGGGTTACCTGGGAGTGTCCGATTCCTGTAATATAAATCCGTGGTACTACCGTAGGTAGGAACTTTTTAATTTGTGATGTGACATTTTCATTGCTTAAATGTGAAACTCAAAAGTACATTAGATGTTATGTGTTTCCAGGAACTGAATTTTTCATACATGCCATATTTTTCTGGAAACTTTTCATGGGGGTCATTGAGATCAACAAGTGAATTATTTCTAAAATTTACATAGTAATATACAACATAGATAACCAGAATTCACAACTTGCAAATAATATGACAACAAAAACAGCACAAAATGTCAATGAACATACGAAAAGGGCAAACTTATTATAATAATTCCAAAATTTTCACATCCGAATTCACTACAACTTGATCGCGGAAACTAATGATTTTCGGAAAAAGCAGTGTTTTTTTACTAACCTCTATAGCCGCAATATCTGGCCTTTTACTTTGTGCATATTGCATATAACTCGAAAACAGTTTGTCTGCATCTTTCCTTTGATTAGCCTGCATTTTAAGGCAGCGTCTAGCGAAATTTCGTTTTCGTGCAAAACCTTGATAAAGGCCGTGTGGTCAGTCCGGTAAGAAAAGCTAAACTCTGTCAATTTAATTACCGGTACGCCAAGAAGCTGATGTTTCTAATCTGATGCAAAATGTTCTGGTGCTAATCAAGGAAATGAATAATGAGAAGGAAAAACTGTGAAGAAAAGATATAGATATCTAAATCTAAAATAAAATAAGTTTATAAAATACCATATATTGGATTATATTTTTATTTACTTTTCTTTACGTTCTATAAAAGTCATATCTGCGGAGCACAGAATATACCAAATATGACTCGTTACTAAAACTTACTTTCATTTTTTTGTTGTATTTTTTATGTCACATAAGTCATAAAGTTTAAATAATAATACATGCAATAATATCGTTAAATGACGCCCGTAAATGAAAAAGATACAAGTTATATTCGTTGCATGTTCTAAAAGTCATATACTTGGCGAAAGAAGATATTGGGATATGGGAAGCTAAAAGGGAAACACAGTGAAGCCAACGTTTGTCCTTGAAGAGAATGGAAACTTGAAAAGTGCAGAATCTAAAAATGGCAAATACAGTGTAAAAAGGTCCCCAAATAGGTCCTTAGGAAAGGTATACTATGGATAACTTCAAAATCAATAGTCGAACGACAAAGTTAATATCTTAAGCAACTATTATACTCAGTTAGAAAGAGAACCAACTTTTAAAAAAGAAACGTGTTTCCTACTTCATGAAGAAGTTTGATCCACCTTACGTGGGCGTTGCATTTTATGAATACCAGGTAAATTATTCTATTGAATCTCAACCTCATGGTAATGCACGGCTGGAACAAACGTTCATACGAACAAGTCCAAAGACGATGGGCAAGCTAAAACAGCTGAATGAGAATGACAAACCAAAACAAGTTTTCGATCGTTTGAAGAAAGACGATTCAACGGATTGCGCTCGTGATTTTAAAGTTATGAAGAATGTAAAATGTCATAGTAAACAGAAAGACCGGCAAACCAGCAAATGCAATCAATCTGACAACATAGCTGATGAATTGCTAGATAATCACTGACGGGATAATAATATAGAATTCAACTTTTAATATACATTTAACTAATTCTATTTGCACAATAGTTGCGTTGGTGTGTCTTTGGTGAAAGTCTTGGGGGTAGTCTGGGGTGGGGTGTCTTAGGGGTAATTAGATCGACCCTCATGAGAGGACGTTTACCAGAAGATACATATTTCTCTCATGTGCAATTGATCTCGACACTCATGGTTGTTAATTTTTCGGTCTGAAGTTCAGCGACCCATGTAAATGCCCCCTTTACTCAATTTCTCTAGTGTTCGGAACAAAGCGGCGATATTTTCTGACCTTTGATGTTCCACAGACACCTTAATAAATAACATATTGTCATCATTTAGAGCGTTGCCACCACTGATTATTACACGCGTATGTTATAAGAGATCCGATCACTCTTAAGTGCTGGATTTGAGCTAACAAAAAAAATTTCACTGCACCATATTTAAACGTACAAGAAACATAAAAATCTGATAATAAAATACAATAGCGAATTTACTACCTAGAATGATGACAGATATTTCTTTGAAACAATGGATACTTCTATTTATGTGCAAGCGATCCGACACTCATGGTTTAAACCGAAGAAAAACACCCCATGTAAAAGGCCCAATTCTACACGGTTCCGAGCATTGCAAAATCTTTTACCTAGTCAATCTTGATACGCCCGCCATCTGTATTGACAGTTCTCGACTCTACATCCTAGGTTTTGCACACGACTGTTGTACAAACGATGGTGATTTATTCATCTTTCTACATGCAAAAGATCCAATCATTCAATACGACGGATTGAAATCCAATAGGTCGCCGCGCCACAAAACTGTACAAAACAATTTAAAATCCTGTAATACCATTTTCCGTTCTACTGTCACCTCTATGTAAACTTTGGAACCCGTAGATCCTACTTGTTCAATAACACCTAATTATAAGGATCAATCTTGTGACGACATTGTTCACCGTTTTCGCAAGATGGTGATGGAGTGCTTAATTTTTGAAATGTCTGAACGTTTCAGGTTTATGTTTATGCTCAAACTTAGGGCTTTATTTTTGATTGCTTTTTTTATTTAACGTTTATGTATCATTTAATTGGGGTGTACTGTATTAATTCATTAATGAACCAATACGCACATGTCAGCACTGCCTTTATATAAATAAGACTCAGATAAATCAGATTCTTTGCACAATTACTGGTTAGCCTTCCCTACGGCATTGACTTTACACAGTACTGCCCCAGTGTATTATTATGAAAATAATGGAATTTCCATGTGGTTACGATTCACCTTTATCTTTTTTCACAAAATCGCGCAGATCTAAACATTGAACAGATATTTGTTAAGGTGCCCATCTGCACAGATATAGTTGTACACAACTCATTTGCAGCCATTTTATACTTTGGTAAAACCTCGCTTGTGTAAAGTCTTGTGGTTTCGTTTCATCACTGAGTATACTACACTCAGAGGCACTTCGTTATATATGACCCGACACTAAATTTTTCTATAAAAATATGTTATTTGTGGAAGGATTTTGTTCAAATTTTAACCATACAAAATTGAACATATCATACTCACAACTTAAACTTTTATTTACCATTCATCGATACGAATGCGAAAATAGAAAAAAAAATAACAAAACAATTAAATAGGCTACTACAGAGACTGTTCATTCTGTTAAGATATTAGAAGCCATTCTGTGATTTTCATTTTGCCGTAGCATATTTATTTTGGTATTTTCTCTTTGTCAATATATTGTAAATAAAGTAGTGAGTATGCATGATTGTTTCATTTTGTATGGTCCAAAGTTGAACAAAATCTGTTCACAAATAAAAATTTATACCGGAAAATGTATGTGTCGGGTTATAAGTGTCTCTGAGTGTTCACTTATATAAACTTACTTTTTAGATACGAAAAAAGAATTAAAACGAACAACCTTTTCTTCTTGAAATGTATTAGAAAACTTATCAAAAAAATATTTACAACAAACACAGTAAAATTTATTTAACTATTGATTTTCCCTTAACCAGGCCTGCACTTAACATGTTCACAGTAGTCATACCACGTGGTATATTACGTCATTTTAACATGCGTCACATTTTTGACTAAGATACTTTTTTAATAATAAATGAATCGTTACGATTCTTTTGTAAAATGTACATTATTCCATAACATTTGGGAAACCTGTGCTTTTCGAATAACGAATAAAGCGGCTAAATATTTTTAAGCTTATAAAGGAAGCATCATTTTTATATATCCACAAATATAAAGGTAACCTAGTTCGAAACCTGAAATATTAAGTTTGAAATATGTTACATTCAATCAAAAACGGTAAATACATCTGAAATTATTAGAAATACAAAATATGCCCATTTAAGCATGTTTTATTTACATTTATTTACTTTATTCTTGCATCTCCAATAAAATAATCATTTAGTCAGGAGTATACTTAAACTTAAGTGCGAATATTATCAAAAACAAGATTTACAAGCTCACACGCACATCGATTCCATTCGTTTTCAAATAGTTAAGAAAGAACATTAGCCTTGCTTCATAAATGTAGAAAAGCTGCAAGAATTTCGGTTTAATGTTAATATGTATATCGCATTATTTTATATATTTTATGATATATTTTCCCAGCGCCGTATAACTTTTGTGCTGTTTCACTATCTGAAATTTAACATTTTTTTTTTTTTTTTTTTTTTTGGGGGGGGGGGGGGGGCTTAGCCAAACAACATTGTCATCCTCTAAGTATAATTACACTCTACATAGTCAGCTATCTTGTACTTAGCCTAACAACAATTTCATACTCCGCGTATAATAGGAATCAATATGGTCAATCTTTAAATTTTCCGATCCGTTAAATAAACAGAAATGCATTCCAATTCAAAGTTTAACATGGATAAACGTAAAATTAGTCACTATCGGTCTCCTCTGTTTCTGTTGAGCAGTATCCAGTGTATCTTACAATAGTACCGGCCAGCTCTTTCCGAAATCTTTTCTGTTTAAACTTTTCTCCATATCTTCGGCACATGGATTTCATAATTTGCGGCAATGCACACACAAAAAGAGCCGTCCCTACATGCATAACAACATGAAGTTCACGGAATCCATCAGTTTCCGCAAGGGTATTTATGGAAAGTCCTAAGATGGTTATAATCACGCCAACTTTCAATACTGACAAAAACACTTGCATCCTTCTTGGAGAATGGTTTTCAATGACGTGTTCAAAAAGTGATTCCTTGATTGCTTTGTAATCACCACTTTTTACAACAAGTTTCTCAGTGTCGTTAGCTCTCTGCAATGCTTCACATGTTATAACAGTATCCTTAAGAAGTCGTTGATACACGAAGGAAAATTCTTGAATGCTTTGCCAGATGTAGTAAATGACAGTGAATGTGAAAATGAGATAACCGTAAGATACTTTAGGGTAGACAACGATACCGGTAAATGTAAACACAACGACCCTGGTGATAAACAGACACGCATCAAAGAAAATTGTAGCAAACATAAAAAGAAAATACGTAACAGATATTATCAGAATAATGCTTAGTAAAAAGATCACTATCCTTGATGAAATTTTTCCATTACCCACAGTAGCCCAAAGCCTTCCACAGTATGCTTTAATGATAATAAGGGCAAATGAATTGATTGGGTAACCATATAAAGCAATGCAGAGGACGATTTCGATGATGCATACCATAGCAAAAACTGGAATCAATGGAAGGCAAACCTTTGAAGAAAACCACGTCTTCCAACGATCATATTGAACATTTAGTACATGTTTCCAAAACTTAATATTAATCAGCATAAAGAACTGAGCAAGGAGCACGCTATATATCTTGAAATACCCATGTCTTCGTCTTATGCTGAACGAACCATACATCTCAATCGATCGGAGTTGTAGACATAAAGGTGAATATGTCTCGTCACTGTAATTGTGTTGAAGACCCTTCAAGAGAAAATCCGATACGGAGTTTGGAATTACCAACAACACACATGTGATGAGAACATAAGCACCGACCGCCACAAAAGGTCCGCCTAAATAGGGCATGAAATTAATCTTACTTTCCTTATAACCGGCTAACATGGACCGGAATCCCATTGGTACCCCCTTCTGCACGCTTGTACTTACATATGAATTTAAGTAAAAGTAATCAAGCAAAACTTGCAACCCAATAAACCCTAAACTGAGACAAGGTAAAAAAATCCTCCAGAATCTTTTCAAAATTATTTGAAAAGAATTTGAGACCTTTGTATACATAATTGTGCCACATGTCTTCATTGGTAGACATAAAGTTTTTAGTAAAGTCACATGATGATTATCGTCCAATAGAACAAGCCGATCCATTGTAGAAATAGTATTTTCTCCGGTGAATTGTTCCACATTTTGTATTACTCCTTTTAGATGACCTCTGCCTTCGTCTGCTAATGCATGCAAAATGTATAGAATGAAAACAGGACAAAATCCAAATAAAATGATAGATACTAAAGTTGGAAGCACCCAGTTAACTGGATCGTATCTAAACTCTTCCTCTGTATAACTCACTATTCGCTTTTGCAAAGTCGTGTTATAATAGTAATGATTGCAACTGTACTTCACTGCTTCTATTGGGCAAATTATATGTTTGCAAAGCATATAAATGAAATGGGGCTCGATGTAAACTCGCGATTTGTAGCAGTAAAAGCTGGGTCCATATTTTTGAGAAAAGTCTAACATTTCGACTGTAAGTTTTGACAAGGCGTTGCTGATAGCATAGTCTGATTCTGTCTGACCAACTTGTAAATTTGAACAATTTCCGGAAACAGGTTCTAAAACCATTTTCATCGGATCACTAATGACGTAATTAGATAATAATCCCAGCGACCATATTCTGAATTCAATTGGCCAATTTAAAATTTCGAGTCCGCCTTCCTTCCCATAAAAGGTCCATACCCAAATATTTTCACCAACAATAAGTTTACTGCCTTTAATATTCGCCCCAGAGCTTTGTACAAGATCTAAAAATACGAAGTTTGCTTCCTGATAATAAACAAAATGTCTGAACTTGTTTATTGAGGATTTCTTCAACTTCAAAGTACATATTGTATCTTCTTTGTTCTTCCCGAGGACCACATCAAGCAGTGATTTGTTATTGCTATAAATCGAATCAATATCTTTCATAGAAGCATATGGACCCTTACTGTAATTTCTTGCTGGCGGATAAAACTTTATAGTTTTATTCCTGGATGTTTTGGTTGTTATGAAATTCATATGTATCTCTGAGCAAATGCATACGGATAGAATCACGGTTGATAACACGGCATTCATGATGAAAGTGGTCTGAAAAAATAAAATATGAATAAGAAACAAGTTAATACATAAATATATAAATGTGCAGCATATGTAAATAAATGTTCACAAAACATCTCGTTCATTTCTCGATGCTTGATATTGTAATAACAGCATTCCTTCTAAGTGTAAAAGTTCCATGTCACAACCCTTCCTTGAACTGGGGTCATTTCAACTAAAATTAGTGTACAACATCTAATAGAAACCTAAACTTAAATGCTAGGTCAAACACAGTATATTCTTAAATTTGACAGAGTTATCTTATTCTGTATGACGACCGTCTTTTAACACAGTAAAAATAAATAAGGTAACGGTAACCGAAAACCTAAAATTCAAAATGTAGAAAATGTTATCGACCCCGAGCGACAATAATCCATATCCTCTAATAAAAATAGTTAGATTTCTCATAAAAATGATCAATAACTCAGGTATAAGTAAAAAGGGTCTGGATGAAAAAGTTACTACAAAAAATGACTGAGCAATACGATCTGTGAACAGAAAATTTCATTTTAAAAATTACCGATGATAGCCAAAATTTTCAAATACTCATAAATGAAAAAAAAAGATTTCTAGTTGGCAAACAACATATTATAGGAAAATATCCCGATTGGGAGAAGGTAGGGTCTTCATTGTGTTTCCAGCAGTTTTTTGTTTGTTTGTTTGTTTGGTTTTTTTTGTTTTTTTTTTGTTTTTTTTTTGTTTCCTTTTAGGGATTTTAACACAATGTACAAAGTTTGCAATGATATAGGTTATTTTATCGCCCCGTCTGACTGAATAGGGAGAGCAAAGGGTTGGTTCAGTTATCGGAACAGCCGGAAAGGTGGATCAAACGCCGAGATATATTCAAAACAGTCTGTTGAAGTCAGCGTAAAAAACAAAAAACAAACAAACAAAAAAAAAAACAAAAAAAACAATAAATTAAAATAACATCTACAAATATCCAAAAATTCCCAAAAATTCTTAATCTTGGGTGACTATCCAAATGTGACCTCATTTCTGGTTTGACAGTAAATTTCATCCTTAAGCAACTTAAAAAAGTTATAACAAAACGAAACAAGTTCTACAAGTAATGACCACATTTCAAGTTTATAATTATATACTCTACTTTTTACGTTCAAGCTGTGTTTATTTCTCAACAAGCTATCTGTGACCATAATTCAAGTTGTTTGATTTATTATAGATATGAACATGATAGTGAAAATTGAACACAATATAATTAAATATCAATCATTTTCCAAATTTTATCAAAATGACTTTCTTTCTTTGGCTTTGTTTTAATTGATACTAACAATTCGTTTATGTATTTTATGATACATTAGATAATGTAATTTATCTGAACAGGCACCAATCAACGAAAAACAAGTTAAACACGCAAATCAGTCTGGTCCACTGATGACAATTAAAAGTGTCAATCGAGAAGGGATAATTGAAACAAAAGATCGATCATTTTTAATAAAACGCGACTATATATAGTCGATATTCATTGTGAAGAAGTATCTAATATACGTGTAGACAAATATGGTTTGCCAAAAAAGCTTACTTGTATCCTACATGTTTACCGGACAATCAGTTAAAGCTATTCTTGCTGAATAGTGCTTTTATTTTTACTTTGATTCAAAAAATCATCCGGTCTGAATCATACACACACTTTCTTTTTCAAAGTAAATAACTACAAAACCACTATCAGGTAAATATGGTTGATTCAGTTCTTTATTTACTATCATGCTCTTTTGTTTACTAGTTCTTTCATGACCTGGTCATGCGGGGGAATAATCTGTTCTGGGCATGTCCGAATAAAGCGGCCCTAAACGGGTTATTTAAGATAGGTTTTACTTTTAATTCTTCTCCACGTTATCTCAGGAGACAATCGTAACATATTATAATGATAAAAAGTAATTTTAAATTTAGTCCATAAAGTATCTCGTTGTTGTCTTTAACAAAGAAATGCACATTAAAAACATATAAGGAAACGGGTTACGCCTATGGGAGGACTCTAAAATTGTAAATAAAATAGATTTTATGGCTTTTGTAACATGCTACATGATGACCAAAAGAAAACTGTATGACAAAGAACAGAATTCCATTTATATATCAAAATGTTTTATATGTTTAAGATTCATTAAGAATCAATACGTTAATTGAGTTAATAGTGTTAATTTCAATTACACCCCATATATTGGCCTCTCCGTAACAAGCATGGCTGCAGTGTCTTGTTTTAGTGACATACAGTTGTTTTTCTTTTCAATATCTTAACCTTGCCTTTCGATAGTTGTAGTTTCCTTGCTGATTATTTACACAGACACTTGGGGTTTGGAGCTCAAAACGCCTTTAAAATCCAAATAAAGTGCATATTTGTCAATCCCAGCACGTGTACTGATCATATTTATCAAAAAATCTGAATATAAGCCGTTTTGAAAAAAAATCATATTTCAACATCTATAATAATACACAAGATAAAAATGTTCGCCGGAAAAAATCCGCACCCCTACCGTCATAATCACCATGTATTTTATTCCATTTCCAATATTTTCACATAATCCTTTGGTCCATCGACACAGAAGATATAATTCTTCACGATGATGGTCAACTTTAAACTTCAACGGTAATATTAACAACGCAACAGCCGAAATAAACATCAAAATTATCGCCGTTTTCCTCCAACTACAAAATCTTTCGATAAATTCAATGGACCAGACGGCTATGAACGAAGCTATCCGATTATGTGGTTCCCAAACTTAAAAGCGCAGCGCATTTTGTACACGGCAAAGCTGGGTCCGCATAATCGGATAGCTTCGTTCATAGCCGTCTGGTCCATTGAATTTATCGAAAGATTTTGTAGTTGGAGGAAAACGGCATTAATGTTGATGTTTATTTCGGCTGTTGCGTTGTTTATATTACCGTTGAAGTTTAAAATTGACCATCATCGTGAAGAATTAAATATTTTGTGTCGATGGACCAAAGGATTATGTGAAATTATTGGAAATGGAATAAAATACATGGTGATTATGACGGTAGGGGTGAGGATTTTTTCCGGCGAACATTTTTATCTTGTGTATTATTATAGATCTTGTGTATTATTATAGATGTTGAAATATGATTTTTTTTCAAAACGGCTTACATTAAGATTTTTTTGATATATATGATCAGTACATGTGCTGGGATTGACAAATATGCATTTTATTTGGATTTTAAAGGCGTTTTGAGCTCCAAACCCCAAGTGTCTGTGATTATTTAAAGATTAATTTCAATTCAGGACTTAAAAAATTGAAACGCAATGTCCGGTAAATTGTGCTGTCTATGCGATTTTTTTCTCTCTTATCATGCCTTACTTTAAAGTCACATTTCTACGGTCAAATATTTAATTTCATGTTTGTTAATTTAAAAGTATTGTTTACTTGTATTAAGAACCCAAAATTATTTTGGTAAAATTCCATTCTTTTTTATTGTTTTAAATAAAAGTTACTATATATATATGAACGAGTCTTATTTTACTATTAAAATATTGTGATGTTGAAGTTCACCACGATAATCATCAATTTTCTACAAAAGCATAATAAATGTTGGTATTTTTTCAATGTGTTGAAAAAAGTTCGGGTTTTTAAATCTGTTTGAAAAGAAAGATATTCAAAATTACCTTCTTATTTTTTCCGCCTAAAATTTCTAAATATATAAACGACACGTTGCCTCCCAAATGCTTAATAATTTTGGGTGTACTGAAATTACACATTCCGCATTAACGAGACCAAACCATGCATGTAAAATTAATGACAGACGTATGGCTTTTATCTAAACTAAACGTTTATCATTTCTTTGGAAAATACATTCATGACATTCAGGTTTCAAATTACTAAATATTCGAATGAAATAATTTAATTTCGATTGAATTATTAATTGATGTACTAAAACAATATATCCCGTCATCATAACAAAACCAAAATGCAATATCATTGGATGAAAATACACATGTCTGCTTATATTGGAAGTACATACGACAATGTTAAAATGTTTAAAAAAAAGGTACAAAAAACATTGATAGGATAATATGAAACGCTGACGTGAACGCAGTCATC
The DNA here is from genome assembly GCF_026571515.1 of Ruditapes philippinarum. Lineage (NCBI taxonomy): Eukaryota > Metazoa > Mollusca > Bivalvia > Venerida > Veneridae > Ruditapes > Ruditapes philippinarum. The sequence continues at coordinate 89,313 of NW_026858278.1, forward strand.
ACGTTATGCCTGCGCTGATGAGTTAAATAAATTAAAACTTACGAACAATATATCTATCGTCGGCTGAACCAGAAGGGAGCGGTGTAAGGGAGTCCCCTGGAAAATTACTACAATGTCAAACCCCATCTGGCATATGCACTTCCTCTGATCAAAAGTTTTTTTCAGAATCTATGCCTGATGAAAATTTGACTGCATCATGCAAAATATGATAGAATTTACAATTGTTATTGCCAAATAATGCTCTTCAAAAACTATTGATATTGGCCACTTTTGGTTAAGTGTTTATAAATGCATTTTGCTTATTTGTTTAAAGCAGTTACAATGTCACCATATAGGAGTGTTTAAACAAGTAATATACTTATAACAATCACTTTTGACTTTCCTTTTTACAGAAAGCTTCAGTTAGAACATGAAACCCCATGCTGCTTTTGGAAACTGACTATTGAACGCTCTTTTTTATCACACTTAAAAAAAAAATACAATTGTACATCAAAAAATTCAAGGGTTCGCTGTTGTTAAGTGTTTCTTTTTACAATCAAACGTAATGTACTTAAAACTGATACTTGAAAACAGTCTGGGGTCAATGGGAAGTAAATCAAATCGTGAATCAGTTTGTTAATATAAGAATCAAATAATTGTTATAATAACAATTGATTATAATAATTAATAATGAAATCTTTTTTTTCAAGAATGAGAATATGAAGATGTGTATAGAACATGACATTCTATAAGTTTAATGGAAAGAATATTTTCTTGTGGCATTTAATACTGATAATAATAATAGCAAAAAAAATCTGGAAAAAAGTGCGATCCCTCGGAAGCATTAATCACAACAAAATTACATGAAAATTACAGACTCGGTTTGATTGAGTATGTACATGAGGGATAATGAAAATGTGCAACATCCCTCACGCCCCCAGCACCGGTTTAAGCGCTACTCAATTTTCAACACTGAAAAGTGTTGGGACCAATCATCCCGAAGGACCAGAAAAATATAATAACACTGAAGGGAAGTACGGTGCATCTCTTTATAGTTGTCACACAGCACTTGAAACCTGCTGTTGTGAAGAAAAGGTTTGATCCTTCGGAAGCATTAATCACAACAAAATTACATGAAAATTGCAAACTCGGTTTGGTTGATAGATAATAGATAATAAGAGATAAAAACAACTTATTAAAAACATAAGCAGTACAAGAAATCATATGCCAGCATACACTTACACATTGATATCTTTTAATAAATACTCACATGTTATTAAAACCTTCAGTTTTAGTCACTATATTAAAGCCATTTATGATTTTGACAAAGAGGTTTTAAAGAAATCGTGTCCGGATATAGTGCATAAGTATATGATGAGCGACCTTTATAAGATTAAAGTTGGTCTGTTAATATTACTATCTACACGTAAACGCCCTCATTACATATTGTCATGACATTCCTAAAATAAACACTCTTTTCGGCGGGGTATTTTCCCGTTAAAATTGAGTCAATATAAAACTGCAGAAAACCAAACTTGAAAATCAATTTGAATGAAGTAAGTGTAAATGTACATCTCAAAGGCGTAACAAATTAAATCGATTAAAAAAATAAAAATAAAAATGCTTATTGTTGAGTACGCCTAGATCGATATAGCATTAGAATATATATATATATATATATATATATATATATATATATATATATATATATATATATATATATATATATATATATATATATATATATATATATATATATATATATATATATATATATATATATATATATATATATATGAAAGCAAGACCATGTTGCTTAGATTTCAACCGTATTTTTTATAACATGCCATAAATCATATATTAACATTTAAGTGCTTGACAGAGCTACATGTATTATAAAGCTCCGAAAAAATGAAACTGACAATTAAAACACTTACGTGTACAAACATGCCCAGGTAAATATAAATCCAGACCTCATGCCTTACTGATATGAATAATTTTTTCGAGTACCCTTAAACAAACGTCATACTTGTTATCGTCTGCATGAACGACAAACGTGAAATTATCTTCCTTGTTCGTTTTCGACATGAGGCGCTTTATTAAACACTTTTTACGCTGCAATGTTATGTAGGTGCAACAAGATAATACAATGACACAGACACCCCTTTCTTCCCTTTATTCATCACATGTAATAAAATAAAGTAATCACGATGAAAGTATCATAGAAAATAATTATTATGTTATTGTATATGTTCAAGAATAAGGGGAAAATGTGCACAGTTATCTTTTCAGAACAGTAGATTTACAAGAACTTTAACAGTCATGGTCATTTCTAATGCAATATGATAAAACATTATTGATTAACACACACCAAATATTAAATATTCAACCAGTTTCAAGGAGCGTCAAAAAACGGGGAATCAACGCGTTCACTCAAATATAAATATAAAAAAAAACCCTTATCAATGAAATTATTAACAACATGACCTTTTGGTATACACAAATGAAAAATTACCATTCTTTCATCAGTATCTGTTTTTGGAACAAAATTTAATTGAGAGATCTTTAAACCCGAAGAAAAGGGATTCTTGTTAACGGACCTAAAATGCAAGCAGCATCAATTACTTTTCCCAGATATATAGGATAGCCATTAGCTCCAAAATGATTCTTGTATGTTCAAGTATCATATGGATCATGATGAAAAACTTTATCTACGAAACCAATGGGAAAACCATATTTCAAAAGATCACAAACTATTAAATTCCTTCAATCCGAACACGACATACACCTCAAAAATTCGAAGATTTAGTTTCCTCACCTCTCAATGTTTGAACGTCTTCTTTTTTCTGTGCAATTTGAATTTGTCTCCTCAATAATTCTGCCTCGGACAACTATTCCATTTGCATTCTTTCCACCCGACGTAAACTTGTCAAAAGTTTCTCATCTCCAGGATATCTGGCTCATCCCAACCCCCTACTTTATTATTGTCAGAATTCTCTTCCTTGTCTTGAAGACATGCTTCAGACGTATGCACTTTGACAACGCCCAAGCTGAATCCACTTCTCCAACAATTTGAAGTCAGTTATGAGCTCTTGAGTCAAAAACGATTCCTCTCCCTCGTCTCCGACACTCCGATTTTTTTTATTTCTCTCCATACATAAGTTTTCAAGCGGAAACAGTTTTTACGTGCAGGAAAACTATGACCTTGACCTTTATGCACTGGTGCCCAAAAACAATACAGGATTTCTTCTTCATGAGGATGATCATCCAAAGTGACAACAACATGGACCAATTTGTTTTCTAGTTGTTGAGTTGAAAATGTTTTTAAAGTTCAAATCACATGGACATTGACTTTCAGCCATTTTTGCATCAAAATGCTAAAAGGAAAAAAGCCAAAAGTTCTAAATGTGACGGAAACAAACAAGGGATTGTATATGAATACTGTTATATGTTAACCAAAATTTTCACTTTCTACGTATTTGAACATTTGAGCAGTTATTAAATATTAACTGAGAAAATGTTTAGTTTTTTTCCATGTTCGAAATGTTTAAACGTAATGCGCTTGTGATAGTTTTATTGACACGCCAGACAAGCCCAAGGTTGTAGCAACGTAAAAAAATTTAACGAGCGGAATGCTTTCATTACTAGCAAGCTTCTCAAACAGGGCTGCCGCTCTCATAAATTACGGAAATATTTTACAAACATTTTACACTAGTAATATTGATTTAATTTAAAAATTGCGACAAGGGATTAGCCTGCCTTATTTTTATGGTAATGTGATTAACAGACTTTGTAAGACCTTGGGTCATGGTAATTTGTCTGCTGTCTTTACTAAAATTATTAAACGTTTTATTAAAAGAGGTTATGACCCTACTATTTTAGGACATACCACATACTTAGTACAGTTGCACACTACGCTTTCCTCGTTTGATTACATCTGACGACCAAGTTGGAGACTATGATTGACAGTTCTTATAGCCCTGCGAGACTAAATTGTCTAAATGTTCGATTTTATTGTTGCTCTGTCTTCCTTTAAGACATTGAGTACTTTTGTTAGGTCACTGGGTTTATTTTTATATGTTTCTACATGATTATTTCTGTGTTTTACTTATTTCACCTTTTGTAAATATAACAAGTGTTAGAATGTGGCGGGGATTAATTTTATTTGCATTATCTCCTTTAAAAGGAACATGGTGGAGCTAAGGGTGAGGTTTGGTGCACCATTAACCGGTTTAAATTCCCCCAGCAGTGCTAAGGCTGCTGACTGTACCAAAGCGGCGCCCCTCTGTCTTTCTCAAATGTATGTCTTAATTGTTGTTTTGTGTCCTTTCTTGTTATCTACGGTAAGTATTTTTCCTTTTGTCCATAATTTTATTTTATTTCTGCACCCCTTCCCACACCCTTAAGTGCTTGACCCTATGCCCCTTTGCTTTGTGGGCCAAACCATGAATCGTCTTCTTTAGTTTCCTTGTCGGTTATTATATATTATTTCCTTTGGTTTATTATTTAAGTGTTTATCCTGTCCGTGTTTTGCCATGTACCCTGTCCTGTTTTTGTATTCGGTCCACATAAAACTATAGTAAATTACAAATAACAAGAACCGGTTGAACCGGGTGATGCTCACCGAGAGGGTTTTGGACACAGGAAAGTATGAAAAAATGAACAATGGGGAAAAACTTTAAAATTAGGCAAGGCGGAGTTATGTTTTTGCACTGCACTTCTTTTCAATGAGATTTATCTATCTATAAAGTTTCCTGATGATATCTCTTATAGTTTCAGAGCTATGTCCCGGATAAAATTCAAAGTGTAAAAATAAACAAAGGGGAATGATTCAAAAATTAGGTAAAGGCAGAGTTACGGTTCTTGTGCACTGCACACCTTCTCAATGAGATCTATCTACCTACAAAGTTTCATGTTGATACCTCTTGTTGTTTCAAAGTTATTTCCCGGACAAGAAAAGCGGACGGACGGACGGACAAGGCGGCGACTATATGTTCCCCGAAATTTTCGGGGAACATAAAAATAATAATTTGATGAGGCAATATACATGCAACCTGGAATGCCTTAGTGAGGCATGCAGGTATACAAGAAATTACTTCTCTAATTGGATTTCGGAGTACCTAAATATTAGTTTTCAAATCGATGTAAATACAAAGAACAAAGAAACAAGAAAGCTTTATTTCAAACAAAATGAAAATAAAAGGATTCAAAAACTATACTCAAAATTAATTTTCAATGTCATTCATATCTAAACCTATACAATAATTAAGGAGTATGACGTTCTTTGTACAATGTACACGTATATAACATAAACAAAAGGATTAGGGAGATCCCTCGGAAGCAATAAAAGCAACATAATTATATGAAAACTGATGAGTTGCGTTGATTGAGTCTGTTCATGAGAGAAAAATGAAACATCTCTCAGGTACCCGAGCACCGGTTTAGGCGGTATTAAATCTTCAACAGTGTATATGATAAATCGTGTGTGATACTATTCTTTGTGATATTTTCTGCGATATTTTCCGTCATGTATTATCGTTGCCTCCCATGCCACCTACACTGAAGGAGCAGTGTGCATGTCATGATTTTTTTGATCTCATGTATGTGTTATGTTATGCTTCACTCCATGTGTTACATCACCATTTATGTACATTATGCCAAAATAACTCTTATCTTAACATCTGATGTGCTGGAATCAATGATCTCGCTGAACCATCAGGAAAAAAAACAGTGAAGAAAAAATATGCAACACCCTAGTCTTTTATTCTGTAAAAAAATACTGAGATTTAGTTACGAGCAATAAGTTCAACAATCAGACAATACTTTAAACAGGAAGTCTAAAATATGTTTATGATTCTGTAACTGAAAAAGCAGACTGATACATGCATAAATAGATGTGTGGGAACTAAATCTCATCTTACATACTATAGATTTTTATGACAATTATCATATTCATTAACAGAATTATCATATTCATTAACAGAGAATTTTTTACAAACACATTCGTTACTTTTTGACTTCATATATCCTGTAGCAAAAATGTAATTTTCTTAAAATTAACAAAGATTTTTATCGTGGTGCCATGACAAAAATGATATTTAAGCAAAAGCGACAATCTTATTGTTAACAACAAATGATACTTCTAACAGTTACATATTTTATGTATGTACAATATCATAAATAACGTTCATTACAAACACAATTTCTAACAGAATAAAATTAATTGACATTAAGCTAAGGCATCCCTCAATTAAAATGAGCTATAATAGATTCATGCCACAAATACTGTACTTATCATGAAATCGTTTTCAAGAGTTCTTTTTTTTTTATTATTTATTTTTTTATATAAATTTATAAATGCCAATAGTAATTATTATTTGATTTTTTGTACTTGTCAGTTATAAGAAAGAAATGACGAATGACATTGATAATTCACCCATCTATATAATAGCGTATATTAATATGTCAGCTTTTTCTTCTGTTGAAGGGTTTTAGAGCTTTAGCATTAGTATAAAACTATAGTCTATAGTATTAGAATAAAACTGGTGTAACTATATACAAAGTATTGTGTGAATAAAGTAAAACCTTTCACTAATCTAAATATTTTATAACCATTCACATGACTTAAATATGCCTTAACCAAACCCAAAATCAGTATCAATTAACTTAAAACGATGAATCACTAAAATGTCAAAAACATCAATCAGTGATCATACATTTTAATCCCTGTGCTCTTTGGATAAATGCAAACAAAACACATCATTTCTATACGTATAAATCCAACAGAAAATTAGTGTTGATGCTTTCAAAAATTTACTTTTAATTCATACAGTTGTTGAATTGTTCAAATTCATTAAGAAATGAATGTGTACGAGTATTTGTATTGCATCGTATAAACTACAGTTATGACATTCGCTTCAGGACAGAATTGCATTTACATTGGCAAGCAAAGCTTCCAGGCCGCCTTTGGGTGTATTTGTCGCAGTACATTCAATGTATTTTTCAATAAGATGAATAATTTCAAAATATTGATATCAATGTAAAAGATAGCAATTTCTTTCCTTGTGACATAGTGGTATAACTAGAAATACTGTTTCCAACGTTTATTCCCTTGTATTACAGATATAACTTGTCTCCATTTGAATGTATGCCAATAATAGGTACATTATCTTTGATTGCTTTTAAATTGTTCTACCAATTACTAATTTTAACCAAATCGGAAAACAGGAAGTGGATGAGCGACAGACCTGAAATCGAATCCTACAATATGGGACTACTAGTTAATGCTGTATGCCAAATATCAAGATCAAAGACCACATGTCAATGTTGTATACCAAATATCAAAAGGTTGTGATAAGTATATATATATATAACGTAGTTGCTGAGAAAAATGGTTATGAAAATTTCCTACTATTCACCATTAATGTTGAAAATTTTAACATAGTCGGTAAACTGGAAGTGGATTAGCGACAGACCTGAAATCAATTCCTACGGTATGGGACCATGTGTTGATACTGTATACCAAATATCAAGAAAACTGTTATAAATAGTTGCTGAGAAAACTGTTACAAAAATATTTTCCCCGCCAGCCAATCCGCCCGCCCGCCGCCCAACATTCACCATTTTATAACCCGAGTTTGCACCTTTGCAACCCGGCCAAAAATGAATCTCTAAAGAAAGCCCAAAGTGGCAAAATTGAAAATGTTGCAGGCTCGGTTTGATTGAGCCTGTCCATGGACGGTACTGTCACGTGCAAACTACCGTCCACGCCCCCTAGCACCGGCTTAAGCAGAATTCAACATCCAAAAATGAAATGGTAAAATTTTGAAACACCCGCAAATGTATTCACACACTTTTCTTGAAAAAAACCCCAAATATTTTCGATTCTTATGCTCTTTGAAGAAAATAATATTGCTCAATATCTAAAACAATCGAGAACATAAATCAGTTCCTGTCGCTCTCCTGTATTCCAAGAATAAGTACATTATCTTTGATTGCTTTAAGAATTTTTTACTAATTACTAAGTTTAACAAAATTCTGTTAACGTTAACAAGGTACATAAAACAAAAATAAATATTGTCCTTAAGATATACGATAATGCTTTTAATTTGAAAAAAACAACACACAAAACAATATCACAATATCTCATCAAGAACATAAATCATTCAATGTCACTCTCCTCGGATTCTACGGAACAATATCCAATGTATCTTATTATAGTATCTGCCAGTTCTTTCCTAAACCTTTTCTGTTTAAACTTTTCTCCATAACTTCGGCACATGGATTTCATAATTTGCGGTAATGCACATACAAAAAGAGCTGTTCCAACATGCATTATCACATGAAGTTCACGGAATCCATCAGTTTCTGCAAGGGTATTTATGGATAGCCCCAGGATGGTTATAATGACGCCAACTTTCAATACTGACAAAAACACTTGCATCCTTCTTGGAGAATGGTTTTCAATGACGTGTTCAAAAAGTGATTCCTTGATTGCTTTGTAATCACCACTTTTAACAACAAGTTTCTCAGTGTCGTTAGCTCTCTGCAATGCTTCACATGTTATAACAGTATCCTTAAGAAGTCGTTGATACACGAAGGAAAATTCTTGAATGCTTTGCCAAATGTAGTAAATGACAGTGAATGTGAAAATGAGATAACCGTAAGATACTTTAGGGTAGACAACGATACCGGTAAATGTAAACACAACGACCCTGGTGATAAAAAGACAAGCATCAAAGAAAATTGTAGCAAACATAAAAAGAAAATATACCACTGATGTTATCAGTAAAATACTAAGCAATAAGATTACTATTCTTAAAGGGAATTTTCGGTTACCTACATGAGCCCAGAGTTTTCCACAGTATGCTTTGATGATAATCAGAGCAAATGAATTGATTGGGTAACCATATAAAGCAATGCAGAGGACGATTTCGATGATACAGACAAGAGCAAAAGCCGGAATTAATGGAAGGCAAAATTTTGAACAGCAACATGTCTTCCAACGGTCATATTGAACATTCAGTACATGTTTCCAAAATTTGATATTGATTAGCATAAAGAACTGAGCCAGAAGCACGCTGTAAATCTTGCAATATCCATGTCTTCGCCTAATGTTGAACGAACCATACACTTCAATCGATCGAAGTTGTAAGTGTAAGGGAGAATATGTCTCGTCACTGTAATTGTTTTGGAGACCTTTCATGAGTAGGTCCGATACAGAATTTGGAATGACCAATAACACACACGTGATGAAAATATAAACACCGACTGCCACAAAAGGTCCACCTAAGAAGGGCATAAAGTTAAGCTTACTTTCTTTATAACCGGCTAAAATGGACCGGAATCCCAATGGTACTCCCTTCTTAATACTGGTGCTGACAAATGTATTAAGGTAAAAGTAATCCAGAAAAACTTGTAACCCAATAAAAACCAAACTAAGACATGGTAAAAAGATCCTCCAAAATTTCTTCAAAATTATTTGACAAGGTTTAGTGACCTTTGCATACACACTTGTACCACATGTTTTCATTGGTAGACATAACGTTTTAAGTAAAGTCACGTGATGATGATCGTCCAATAGAACGAGTCGTTCCAGTGAAGAAGTAGTATTATCTCCAGCGCAATGTTCCATATTTTGTAAAATTCCCTTCAGATGACCTCTACCTTCATCTGCAAATTCATGCAAAACGTATAGAATGAGAACAGGACAAAATCCAAATAATATGATAGATACTACAGTTGGGAGCATCCAATTTATTGGATCGTACCTAAACTCTTCCTTCCTACAATTCACGTGTCGCATTTGCAATGTCGTATTATACAAGTAAGAACAACAACTGTACTTCAGTGCTTCAATTGGGCAAACAATATGTTTGCAAAGCATATAAATGAAATGAGGCTCAATGAAAACTCGCGATTTGTAGCAGTAAAAACTGGGACCATACTTTTGCGAAAAATTTAACATTTCTTCTGTAAGATCAGACAACGCTTTGCTAATAGCTCTGTCCGAATCTATCTGACCAACTTGTAAATTTGAGCAGTTCCCTGAATCACGTTCTAAAACCATTTTCATCGGGTTACTGATGACGTAGCTAGATAATAACCCCAGCGACCATATTCTGAATTCTATTGGCCAATTCAAAATTTCCTTTCCGCCTTCCTTCCCATAGAAGGTCCATACCCAAATATTTTCACCAACAATAAGTTTGCTGTCTTTAATATTCACGCCAGAGCTTTGTTCAAGTTTTAAAAATACGAAACTTGCTTCCTTATAATAAACAATATGTCTGAACTTGTTTATTGAGGATTTCTTCAATTTCAATTTACAGTTTGTTTCTTCTCCTAAATTATTGTTCTTACCGAGGCCTACCTCAAGCGATGGTTTGTTCGTGCCATTCATCGAGTCAATATATTTTACGTCTTCAGATGCATCCTCACTGAAATTCTTTGCTAGCAATCGAAACTTTGATGTTTTATTCCTTGATGTTTCGATTGACTTGGTATTCACGCGTACTAGTATCTCTACACATATGAATAAAAAAAGAATCGTGGCTGATAATGTGGCATTCATGGTCAAAATCTGAAAAATTTATAAAAGACGAAATAAAAAAAAGGTTAGTACATGAATATATATGGGTTATATAAAGCTGAGAACAAAACAACTCGTTCAGTATTTGAGGTGTTTAATATTGTAATAATAGCATTCTTTCTAGGATGTGACAGGGTTATATAATCATGCCTAAAGTTTGTATAGGAATCATAGACTAAATCTAAATCTTTTGGTGGAAAAATGACGTTCACAAAATACAGTCATATTCAGCAGGGTAGTCAGAAGGTAGCGAACTTAAAACAAGAGAGGGCGCAAGTGCGGAGAAGAGTCGTGTTCTGTCATTACAAATAGTGCTGGTGGTCACACGGAGTTTTTTGGAGTACAAGAAAAAAACCAGGTTGTACGAAAACTTCAATCAAACCGAAAATAGAATAGAAAATGCACTATTCTGTAATATTCATGTATTATTACATTTCATTTGAGGTTATGGACATTTATAAGAATTGTAGGTTATAAAGCAACATCAAAATAGGTTCAGTGAAAGGATGCTGTTGGTAAGCATATATGTCGCTTATGTTACATGGACGTAAATACTGACACATGGGCTTATTAAAACAGCTTAAGTTGTTCAATTATTTTTATATGCCCGAAAGGGCATATTATGTTATACCCCCTAGCGTCCGTCTGTCTGTCCGTCTGTTAGCAATTTGGTTTCCGGAGCATAACTTGAGTTCTATTTGGCCCACGATGTTCAAACTTCATAGGATGATTGTCCATATTGGGTAGAAGACCCCTATTGATTTAAGGGGTCAAAAGGTCAAAGGTCAAGGTCACTATTACCTTAAAACTGAAAACAGTTTCCGGAGCATAACTTAAGTTCCATTTGACCTACAATGTTTAAACTTCATAGTATGATTGTCCATATTGGGTAGAAGACCCCTATTGATTTTTGGGTCACAAGGTCAAAGGTCAAGGTCACATTTACCTTGATACTGAAAACAGTTTCTAGAGCATAACTTAAGTTCCATTTGGCCTACAATGTTCAAACTTCATAGGATGATTGTCCATATTGGGTAGAAGACCCCTATTGATTTTGGGTCACAAGTCAAAGGTCAAGGTCACTATTACCTTAATACTGAAAACAGTTTCCGAAGCATAACTTAAGTTACATTTGGCCCACATTATTTAAACTTCATAGGATGATTGTCCATATTGGGTAAAAGACCCCTATTGATTTTTGGGTCACTAGGTCAAAGGTCAAGGTCACAATTACCTATAAACCAAAACAGTTTCTAGAGCATAACGTAAGTTCCATTTGGCCCACTATATTCAAACTTCATAGGATGATTGTCCATATTGGGTAGAAGACCCCCTATTGATTTTGGGGTCACAAGGTCAAAGTCACTATTACCTTAATACTGAAAAAAGTCACTTTTACCTTAATACTGAAAACAGTTTCTAGAGCATAACTTAAGTTTCATTTGGCCCACAATATTCAAACTTCATAGTATGATTGTGCATATTGGATAGAAGACCCCTATTGATTTTTGGGTCACAAGGTCAAAAGTCAAGGTCACTATTACCTTAAAATTGAAAACAGTTTCCGGAACATAACTAAAGTTCCATTTGGCCCACAATATTCAAACTTCTTAGGATGATTGTCCATATAAGGTAGAAGACCCCTATTGATTTTGGGGTCACAAGGTCAAAGGTTAAGGTCATTATTAATAACTTAAGTATTAATCAACCTACAGCTGTAAAATTTTATAGGATGAACAGCTAATTCCCATGTCTTACAAATGCTTCATCCTTACTAAAAAAAAAACACTTTCGGGCATATAATGTTCCGCCTAGCGGTGCTCTTGTTTTATCTTAAACTACAGCTTGGTGGCTAAAATATAAATTCAAACATAATGAAATTATACAATGCAGGTGAAACTTTAAGTGCAGAACGCAAGATTTACCAGAATTATACTATTTCGATCACCAAAATTCTTTCCCGTTATTATTGAGGTTACAGAAATATATGCGTATTTTGACAAGTTAGGTCATTCCAGTCAATAGAAAAACTAAAACAATAGAAAAATAAATGAAATCACTTAGTTTCGCATTTAACTATAACTACCGTAATCCGAGAAACTTTCGCGGATACAATATTAAAGCGTTTTTAGGAAGGATTGCGTTTTAGCGGCGTTCGCCCACTTTGGTAAGAAAAAAAAACATATCGTCACCTTAGTGTTGCAACGGGTTTAATCTTATTAAACTATATGAGGAGGTAACCCGTGCTTGCTATAAGGTGACGAAATATTGCTAGTATCACAATAACGTTTCTGGACTACGGCATACCAACTTGACAAAATCTTTAAGTACACATCATTACAAAGTTTTCACCATTATAATACAACTGTTATTTAAAATACATCCATGTAAACAATTATGTATATTATATTTATAACTTAAATCGGCCATTCTGATGTAATTGTCTTATACCCGAAAAAGAAAGTTCATTCTTTAAACATCAAATAACGTTATTTTTATTTAAAATCGTGGCGTTAAGTTGAATAATATGTATCTTACTATGACTATCTGAAATCTTGTTTGTAGTTTGATTTATAAAAGTGAATTGTAACAGTTATATATAAAAACAAATGTTTATCAACATAGATATGATTTCATAATGTTCTTTATAGAAAAAAATTACACCTTCCTTTTTAACGAGTAAAATTACAGTCATTCAAAGTAGGCAAGCTATATATAACGTGCATTTCTCGAATATGTTTTTATTTAACCTGTAAATAATTACAAAAGTGATATTTTCAAATACCAAGACCGTTTTTCAAAGGGCAATTTCAACCTTTCAACTATATGTGTAAGTTATGCTTGTTAACCTAATTGATTAAAGATAACTATAATATTTTATCAACAAAAATTTGATGTGTGCTGCTTAAAATTATTTCAATAATATATGCAGTATAAAAGGATATTAAAATGTAATATCAATTTTGGTTTAAAAGTCTAGGAAGTTATATTTCCTTTATGCGCGGAGATGTTTACACTAGTATGCTTATCGATATTGCTATTGACTTTTCTTTGTTGCTGCTAAATTTAAAATGCGAAATCTATTGCTATCAAATGTATATATACAGTCAAACCTGTTGAAAAGGCAACCCAAAGAAAAGACCAAGCATGGTCTTAATAAACAAGTGGTCTTCATTTGTGAGTTATTTTGTTCTATTTTATCAATGAAGTGTTGTCAATGAAAGGCTTTTTATCAGGATGGACTTCATTCAGAGGCTATCTTTAACACAGGTTTTACTGTAGTTTGCAAAAACTTCACCGACGAGTTCACTGTGTGTGCAAGACTTGAAAATGTTTTTGGATCAAAATTAAAGTGACAACAAAGACAAAGGGCAAGTAAATATGGGCTTGAAATTCATAGATCCATATTGATAGGTTTAAAACTGATTGCCAGTACAGAAAAAAAAGTAAAACCATTTACTCTGTGTAATGTCTTTGACTCCAATCAATTATACTATTCGATTATATAGTACATGAATGGCTGTGTCCTGAGGAACAAACTACCGTACGACACTAAGTTGTAGGATTTAGATTGTCATTCAAAAGATATTTTCTTAATATGTAAGATATCCTCTTACGTTTAATTGTATTTTTTAAATACAATTCTATATACATTGTATAGTTTTGTCTTTCTTAATTTTGGATAGTGATTGCATGAATCTATATCAATAATATCAGCACTAACGGACCATAGTGTAAATATCTAAAGCCCAAACACAAGTAAATAAATAATCGGAAAATCAAACATTATAGAAAACAATATTGGTGAGTTTAATAGTTTAGATGATACAGATGTTGTCTTTATTCGTGCATGCGTGTGTGCCTGCGTGCACGTGACTGTGTACACGTGCCTGTGTGATATTTTTTATGGATGTGGTTGGTTGCCTTTTACCGGGTATTTTGCTTTTTATTAGATTACATTTAATGAAAATTGAATATACATGGTCTCTATATTAACATCTATCTACAGATATGAATGAAAAGTAAAAAAAGGAAAATGATATAAAGAAAACTTACGGTTACGGTTCAAAAAGAAAAAGCTCAGATACATATATATATCCAGTTAAAAACTGATATGAGTTAAACATTTGTGTAGGTTGAAAAAAAACACTTTATATTTGTAATCTGTCTGCATTAACAATAGTAAAATTATCTTCCTTGTAACCAGTTTTCGACAAAAAAAACGTTTTTTAAGGCCCCAAAATCTGTGTTAAATCCCCCATAGTACCTTTAATAATTTTCTTTAAATTAAAGCCATTTTTTAATTTTTCTTTAAAGCATATGGGGGAGAATCGGGAAACCCAAAAAAATTTTTGCAGAAGAGTAAAGGGGCCCTTGTACGGCCCAAAAAAAACCTTTTCTAAAGTACAATTACTTTAAAAAAAGATTTACAGGGGCCCCATGAAAAGGGAGTATTGAATTTTTACAGAATGTTCCTAAACATTTAAAGTTTAAAACTACGAAGGTGTGGGAAACCTTCCAATCGTTTTGAAGCTTTCCCCAAAAATATAAATTAAATTTAAAGGGAAATTTGTCAGTTCCCGGGTGTGGAGATGCAATCTTTTTATGCCCTGCTTCTCAAAACCGCGAACGCATTTTTTCTTAAACTTGATAGGAGTAATCGTGAGATCTACTCGCGCAGTTGGTAAGGAATTTGACCATGAGCTATAAATTTAGTGACCTTGGACTTCAATGTCAAATCATTGAGTTTGCTAAAATTGGCCAAAACTTCATTCATTATTTGGACACATATATTTGGAGAATACCTTAAAGGTTGGTTGACGTTACTTGACCTATATGTGACAGTGTCCTTTTGGGTTAAATCATTGAATTGGCGCACAACATAGTATCTCGTGGCCACGACTTAACTATCTCGTGGCCATGACTTAGTAACTCGTGGCCATGACTTAGTAACTCGTAGCAACGACATAGTATCTCGTGGCCACGACATAGTATCTCGTTCCCACGACTTAATTATTATGGCCACGACTTAGAAACTCATGGCCACGACTTAGTAACTCGTGGCCACAACATAGTATCTCGTGCGCATGAGATAAATAAAAAAAAACACATGTCACCTTTGTGCCACCGTATTTAAATCAGCAATTTGTTTGTTTTTTTGTTGTTGTTTTTGTTGTTGTACAAACAATGGTCCAAACGTGTGGAGATGGTTATGAAATGATTCATCCATCTTCTACGCATTAAATGTTTTTAATATTTTTTTAATTAAGATACAAAATTGTGACTCATCCATTAAAACTATAAAAAAGAATCAATTTTGATACCATGTATATATCAGGAATAATATAACAGATATTCATATACAAGTTTTTAAAAATATGTTCATATTAAAGGAATTCCGCTGAGGTCCAAAAGACTCAAACAAAATTTAAGTTCGGCCGGGGCACAAAAAATATGCAGAAGATGGTTAAGAAATGCACTCTGACAAAAACTGAACATTGAATTTCATGCTATTCTTTGGCCACTTTGAGTGAAAAGCGTTACAACGCTTTTTCAATTTTGGCCATTTTTCACAATTAGAATAATTGTTCGTGAAAAATTGAGTGAGCAAATGATCACAAGTTATTGGTCTAGACCTTCAACAAATGGAACATTGATCTCGAAAAAATAAATTTCCGGTCCCGTAATGCCAAAAACTCAGTGGAGTCCCTTTAAAGGAAAAAAAATAATCAACAGGACTTAATATCCAGATTTCCTGCGCAATTTATCATGTTTCAAAATATTTTATCTGTATGATTATTAGATTTATATGAATCTCTATCTACATCAGGAAGTTAATTGTAAATAAAGTCCGTGTTAAAACACTTCATGTCCGGTCAAAGTAGAGAAAACAACATGTCTCATTTGAATATATTGTTGCTTTGTTGTTTTGCGGCAGTTGTTTGTTTTTTGTTTTTCTTTTCTTTTGTTTTTTTGCTTTTAGTTTATCTAAAATTGTCAGGCTTCCGTTTTGGAGCTGTCCATTGGACATCAAGTTGATACAAGTTTGTAGCCAGGTCAGTATGCACGGATGTCCAAACTGGCCTGGCTCTATACCCGGGACAAAGGCCAGTCACTTCCGGTTCAAACAGGTTAAGGATTAAACTACATGTATATATCAACTATTTCACTCTGGGAACAAAACTACAATTGCACGAAAAATAACTGTCAAAAGCACATTATAGTTTAAAGTAAATAATAGTAAAATGTATATTTTAATTACATTTTTATGCTAGCAACCGTGTTTAACATCATTTGCTTCTTGGCTATTACTAAAGTAGGTGATTTAGTATTTTGTGTGGAGGTCAGCCATTCTAAAACACATTTTGCCTTTTCTTCTTAAGGCAACATGTTTTCAATAAATAGGCTAAATGAGCCTTTAAATATAAACATTCATGAAAAAAGAAGCTGTTGTTTTTTTGTTCATTGCACGCGATCCTTCTTCCAACAAATGTTTATATTTTTCAGAGAGCTCCGTTTTTTATGAGGAAGTTAAAATTAATCTTCATAGAAATGTACATCACAAGATTAAAACTTCTTTAAAAAAATCATTACTATTTGATTAAATTGGAAGAAAACAAAAATTATATTACAGGCAAACACCTCAAAAGGATTTGTGGACATCTTGCATTGCTTTAATAAACGATTACCAAAGGCGTTTACCATACCTTTGCCTTCTACCAACCATGATCATGGATAAATTTCTAATCTGACTAAAGTTCATATATACTTAAAATATTTCTTGCATGTAGGTTTGATTGCATGGCTAAAAACAGCTTTCTCAAGAAATCCTAATCAGTAAGGTGAAACAAATACGGTGGCAATCAGATCTGCATGCAAGAAACATAGCATTCATTTTAAAGGAGCTGGTTTTAATAAGATCTAGTTAAACCCATTTGAAAAGAGCGTGGTTAAAGTGACAGGGATTGCGATATTTCAATCTAGTCAAAACCATCATCATCTATAGGGGAAATTTCAAAATTACTACATGTACATGATCTTGGTCTGGACAGAAGCTATTGCCGCCTCAAGCATTATAGATACATTAATGGGGTTCTCAAGCCTTAGGTTTACAGTAATGTTCTTGTGAACATCTTAGACACGTTCTCTTAAAGGATAGTTAAGCTATATTAGGATGTTTTTAATTTATAAAATTATTTTCCTGTCTTCTTAAAATCCCTATTCAACGTATATAACTGAACGAATAATGTTTGCAATGTTTTCAGATATGCAAACGTGTACCTTGTTAAGACACAATGTTCTATAAATAGAAGAACTTCTTTGGTTAAAATTGTCTAGTTATGACCAAATGTTTAAGAAACAAAGTGATTATATAGTTAAAAGGAATTTTTATTGAATATTTCATCAATAATTTATCATTTTACATGCTTTGAATTTTTCTAACAAATACATGTAGTTCAAATACGTACCATCACTATAACCATAATAAACAACAAGTCATACAATGTGTATATTTTTAATCAATTTAATCATTCAATGAATTTACAATTTCCCAAATTGGTAATTAGATTCATAATTAACATGAAAAGGGATAATTCTACTTTTACTGTTATTACCGGGTATCTGGAAGCAGAAACTAGCTTAAAATACACTGTACACTAAGTAAAATTATTACACAAATTGTCAACCAGAAGATCGCCACTGTACAACACTAGTAGTAGGGTCTCCTTGGGTTATTCTGAAAAAAAAAATTGCAATAATACTTATACAAAACTGCAATTAATTTAAATCTTGAGCACATTCAAAACTAGTACAATTACAGCAATTTCTTTAACTCTAAACAATTTTTTCTTACGTTTGAATTTTTTGCCTTGAGGCTTGTCTAACAGACAAAACAATATAAAGTATTATTTAACATGTTTATTAAAACATAAGAGAACAGGAATCGTTATCATTTTTTCCTAGCTTGATATCAATAACAAAATTACATCATGGCATAACAAATAATCACCCCTTTTCCTTCAAAACATTTGAGCCGTGTCAGGACAAAACCAACATAGTGGGTTTGCGACCAGCATGGATCCAGACCAGCCTTCGCATCCATGCAGTCTGATCAGGATCCATGCTGTTCGCTTACCAACCCTATTACAAGTAGAGACACTGATAGCGAACAGCATGGATCCTGATCAGACTGCGGATGCGCAGTCTGGTCTGGATCCATGCTGGTCGTAAACGCACTATGTTGGTTTTGTCATGACGCCGTTCATTTAAAGAAACTAATTAATGAAATACACTGATAACTTAAATGCATAACAAAGTTAGGATTTATTTGCAAGGAATATGTACTAGTATTTGAAACCGTTGTTTCTTTTCACCCCTAACTGTGTGCTGGCAACAAAAACAATTTTACTTTGCGACCAGTATAAAGCCAGGGCCAGTCTTAGCTTGTCTGTGTAATATGAACAGGCTCTTTAATGTAGTCTGCTAAATTTCATTATTCCCATAAACTCATTGTTGACAGTCAAGGCCAAGTCAATCATGCAAACTAAGACAGTAATTTTTCCCATACATACCAAAGGGTTCGGTCTAAAGCGGTAGGCCAACATCATACGTTTTCTATACGCATCAAATTCATCATCTTCCTTGGAAAGTCCATCTGGTCTCTCAATTCCAACACCTCTCCCATCTACAGAAACATTGCCCCTGAAAATAAAACATACATTAAAATCACATAGAATGAGAAAACACATGTACTAATGTGCCATATCTATAACAAAGTTAATTTATAATTAATAAGTCCAGTCTGACCCCTAACAATTAAATCAAAATTTTTCTTTTATTTTAGATTAATTATGTCAGCTAAATGGGTCTATACCAATTATTACTGATTTATAAGGTAAATCTGACTAATTACATTTCCATTACATTATACAATCACTTTAAGTGAACTAAAATAAAACAACACCATTCTAAAATGAAACAACAACATTTGTTGTATGGGCTAAAATAAAGGAAGGTAAAAGGCATATAAACACCTCTCATGCAGACATTGTAGAACCATCTTTGTTATACATCTACCTGCATTAAAACTTAACCTCGTGAAATAGTAATTGATTTGTTCCCCTTTGAATTTGGAACAGTCCATTTGAAGTTTAAGGGGGTGATCTTTTCATCCAGCGACCACTTTTACCTGTAAAGCTGTTGTGTTTTTATAGAACGCAGCTTCATGACAAAAAATCAGCTACCAACGGATGAGTGGCAAAGGCTTATCAATTTAGGGTTTTAGCTGGATTATGGATAATGACCTTACAAAAAAAACTAGAAAAAAAACTTACTTATTAACAGGATCTAGTATTCCTTGACCTTCTGGCCCAAGGCCTTCACCTTCCTGCCATCCTAGTTTCTGCAACATCTGGTACCCAATATTCTCACAAGTTATCTTAAAATCTTTATAATCACTAAAATCTGGTGTCCTGCCTTCTTTTAATGCCTGAAAGATTTTGTTATATGATTATATAAAATATTTTACCATAGTTTTGATACAAAAAAAAACTATCTAAGATCGTAGGACTTTGTGCTTTTACTATTCTATGTAGAATTTTCTACATACAAAAAAGGCCATAATCCATGTTGTCTCCGAGATGTGAGTCTTTGACACTGACCATATGTTATGCTCTCTAATAAGTGTGTGAAGTTTTAACCCATTCCTTTCAGTAAATTTTAAGATACCAACATGCACGCAAAACCTTAATCAAATTGTGACACCGACGCTAATGCCTGGGTGAGTACAAAAGATCACCCAATTCTTCAAACAAACAGTTGAGCTAAATATGGTGTAAGTGCTTCATTTAAATATATGATTTCACTTGAAAAATCTAAAATAGATATTAAATTAAGACAACAATTGCTTTTTTTCTACACTAATTAAAGAATTTTAATAAAACAGTTAAGGCTATTGACTTATTTCTGATCTCAAACTAGTACCACACAACATTGCTACATTAAGATAATATTTTTTCCTGTTGTCCTAATTGTACTTTGTTATTTTAACCAGTGTTGAGCTTATTAGGATACTTCAGTGTTAATCATTATAACCCAGAGTACATAAAAGTACAATTTATATAAAGTATTATTTACATCCAAACTTATATCAATATATACTGTAGATGCTATGGACTTACTCTTACCCTTCAGCAAGTTAAACAAAAACACAGAGGTAATTGGCTTATTTCTACCCCAATTAGGCCACTCAATATTTCTACACACAAGCATTGTAGCTAGATTAATTCAATGGGAATCTGGACCACATTTTATGAACTATTCCACTTCATGTCTTCATAAGAAAGGTTCAAGTTAAAATATATAGGTTCCCAAAGAAGGGCATGGTGGTTTAATAGTAACAGGTGCTTGTAATTGCAAACATGGTACACATTTAAGTGAATACAACAAAACAGACCTTCCACTCTGATTCTATTTATCAAGATATGCTGTACAGTTTGTATATACAAAATCCTTTCCCCCAATAATGTTACGTAGGACTCTTACCTTAAATGTTTCCATAAACCTCTCAAGTTCATCTGGAGGAAGGAAATCTCCAATATGATGTTTCCCTTTGCCAGCTTCAGTCAAGGCCTCAGCCCATTCTATAAAATATATATAAACATAAGCTCTACAATGATTTTCTAACTTTCAAACAGGCTGGTATTGCTCTAAACTGGTGGCAAAGGCTAATCACTTCATAATCCAGCAGGTACAGGGTTAAAATGTAGATTCTTAAATTAAAATATTTAATCTGAGTTTTTTACTGTAAATGAGATAGTTAGACATTTAGCAAGTAAAATTTGCTATGGCTCTGCATCAAGTTACCTTTAGTAGCGTCCATTTCAGCGGTTCTATTCCTGTGTTCCCAGGTTCCTATTTCATCAGTCTCCTCATCAGAATCATACTCGTATTTAGGTTTAACCTTAATACCAGGTACATCTGCCATCAATGCAGCCTCCTGTGCTTTCTTCTGTGCAAGTATTAACTCGTACATCATGTTTATCTATAATACAAGGGATGTAAAGGAAAATATAATAAAATATACAACAAATCTAACTGACATTTGATAAAATATTGTTTCAAGAATACTGACTTAAAGCACATGAAAACATAAGGAACGCTAAGTGCTATTTATAGGGTTAAACACACATAAATGTTGTTTGTTAACAGAATAAAATGTTCGGAAACAAAATATTATGCTGCTATGCTACTAGAAAAGCAAGATTTCATGCATGCCTCATTTGCTCTTAAGGAAATATAGACACATATTTTTTTCATACAGGTATTTTGGAGCTTTTCTTTTTCTTTTCTCTTGTTTCTTATTGGGTTTTATGTCGCACAAACACAGTATAAGTCATGACGACTTTCTCGCTCAACTGGTGGAGGAAGACCTCAGGTGCCCTTTCATGCATAATTTTAGGCAGGAACAGGTACCTGAGTAGAACCACTCACCATTCCTTAAGATTCCTTACATGAAAGAATCCAAAGTCTCTGTCCATATTCCAACCCATTGTGGTGACGGGCAAATGGTTTTAAGTGAACAACCTAAACCACTCGGCCACAGCCTCTCCTTATTTTTTTTCAAAATACAAATAACTAGAACTGCCACTGTCATGGCTGGAATACCCCCGCATACCACTCTGTAAGAATCAACAGTGGCCATTTAGAGCTCAAGGACAACCTCCCTGCCAAATCTGAGGTTACTAAGCCATTGCATTGTTAAGTTATGTATTTTACATGCTTCAAATGTGACAATGTCAAAATCAATACACTGCGGACAGGCATTCTTAAGCAATTGAGGGGAAAAGCTTTTTTTAAGTCAAGGTCCCTGTGACCTTGACCTTTGACCCAGTGACTTCAAAATCAATAGAGGTCTTCTACTACTTATGACTAACCTCTATGCCAAATATGAAGACTGTGGGTCAAAGGAATCTTAAGTTATTGGGCGGACAAGCTTTTTATATTCAAGGCCCCTGTGACCTTGACCTTTGACCCAGTGACTTCAAAATCAATAGGGGTCTTCTACTACTCATGACTAACCTCTATGCCAAATATGAAGACTGTGGGTCAAAGGAATCTTAAGTTATTGAGGAACAAGGAAAAACCGATGGACGGCCAGACGTACAAGCTGATTCCAGTATACCCCCCATACAACTTTGTTGTGTGGGGGTATAAAAATTTGTAGAGTACAAGCAGAAGATGTATAGCTTTAAACACTTCATAAATTAGTCATTGTCAGACTTTACAAAAGTGCAGGCTGACCTGGCTCTATACTGATGGCAAAGACTAATCACATTTTTTTTAAAGACAGATTACTTTTGATTAACAGTTTAAGACATATAGTTGTATATAAATACTGACCTCACGTTGTTCTCTAATCTGCTCAATCTGCTCAGCATTCATTGTGTCAGAACCGACCATACGTCGTGAAAACTCCTGTAACGTGACTGTATGTACATGTGCTGGTTGTGCTGTAACATTGTAACATTAACATAGATAAAAACGTAAAATTTACAAACAAAAATAGCAATTATAGATATAAAAGTTTAATATACAAAAACAAAAATAGATTATTATTGAATTTTTAGCTGTAACTATGGAATCATACAACATGGCCTATGTGGATGCATTTTCAAAACATCATGTAAGATAAAAGTAGTTTACATCAATTATAGTGCAATATACTTATATATATATGACTTTAACTGGTTAAAAATATGTTAGGACTTCAATTAAGTATACTGTTCACTGATATTTTATATTTTTTCTATAAAAAATTCAAGAAATACCTTTATCTCCCTCTGGACCCCATCGGCTTCTACGCTTCCTCTTTTGTCCTTTTGGTGTATCTTAAATACAAGATGTTTGTATATAGCTAGTTTACACAGAGTCAGGCATGAAGCAATAAATTAAATTGTGAAATTGAGGTCAAGTTATCACATCAAAGAGAAAGCCAGATCTTTTTTTTCAATTATTTTAATTGATATCAAACCAACACTGTGAAAGTCATAAGATGAGTTTTCTGCTTTACGTGAAAAAGCAGAATTAAGGGCATCCTCATTAATTATTTCAGGCAACCAAGTAGAACAACCTTAAATAAGCTAGCTGAATACTTTAATCACATACAGAATCAAGTGATCCCAATTTTTGTTTTTTCATTGCTATACAAATAATTGATGGGATCATGCAGGAAGCCTTTGTTACATTTCTAAAAAATTTCAAAACTGATAACCAGCACTTAAAACAGACACATTTTAGGATAACTTAACTTAAAACAGACACATTTTAGGATAACTTATATGTATAACAACACAAACAACAAAACATTCAAGTAATTACACTTTTGAATACCAAGTGCAAACTTTTATCCTATTTGCAAGCTAAACATATAAACTTACCTCCAATTAAACACCTGGGAGAGGACACTCATAAGCTTTCATAGCTGTCTGTCTAATCCCAAAATGTAAATATATGTATGTGTAGATATTGTTCACCATACATAATGTAAACATATTGAATAAATTTGTTTAAAGCAAACACATAAACTTACCATCAAATTTCTCAGTTTTCAAACCTCTAGCAACATCTATCTTAAACATGAAATACTTGTACTCAGGACTCTCTTCTTCAAACAGAAAGCTGAAATTTATTTTCAATTCATTTTGATACATGTAGTTTATAAGAACAACAAGTAATTAAAAGAGTAAAACAACAGTCATTATACATGTATTTATAAATTAAAAGGTAAAACTCAGATCTTCATAAATTTGGAAATATTCCTTTCCATATTTTGTTTTTGTTTGTTTTGGGTTTTACGTCACATCAACACAGTATAGGTCGTATCGCGACGTTCCAGCTTTACTGGTGGAGGAAGACCTCAGGTGCCCTTCCGTGCATTATTTCAGGCACGAACGGGCACCTGAGTAGAACCACCGACGTTCCGTAATCCTAACCATATGATGAATTTTTTTTAATACAAACTGTCAACAGGGGAGCAAAACCATTCATTAATTTTAAAGGGTTATTAAGCCTTAATAAAATGCTATCATTTTTATTTTTCAGAAGCATTTACATTTGTTCTGTTACAGTTTCTAAAAAATTTACTCATTAGCATAATAGCTTTATACCTGTTTCATCCTTTGCATCTTTAGTGTGTTGGCAATATTTACATTTTAATGAATAAGTTTTATGAATGAAAGTCAAAATACCACTTTATTTGCATTTTGCTACCTTTATCACAACTTTTTTCATATTTAACACTATCGTTGTCAGGTGATATGCATCTCCCATGTTGTAAATCATTTAATACAACACTGTACAACACATGTTTGCCCTATCTACACAAAAGTAAAAAGTATTCATTTCTGAAGCATAATGTGCCTTTAAAGGAAATTTCAAAATATGTACTGACTGAATAACAAAGAATTCAAACCATTTTCTCAGATCTCAAGCATGAGAAGGTACAGTATAACTACTATACAATATAACAAGAGCTTTGCTAAGGCAGGGAATCATACGCCCAATGAAAAATAAAGGGCATACAGACGGAAAGAGGCCTTCAAGATATATATAGCAAAATTATTGTTGTAAATAGCACAAATGATGACTTTTCCATCAAGTGTGAAAGAAAAAATATAGTCTCATATTTGGGGGGTAAAAACATATTTGCAATATAAAAGGGGGCATAACTATGTCAATACATTGCATAGAAAATCAAATTTAACTTGTGTTTTGATATAGGATACATACATATCAAGCATAAACAAAAACAATGAAATTCGAAAGTTAATTTGGTTAAAAAGCAGCATAACTGTAAAAAAATCGAACTTGACTGCATTTTGATATAGATATTAACATGCCAAATGTAAACACAATCATCAAATTACTTGAAAATTTACACATCACATTAATTTCACATTAAATTTGGTTACAAATGGGCCTATCTCTATCAATAATAATTTGATTACAGCCAAAATCAAACTTGACCTGTGTTTTGATATAACATATTTACATGCCAAATATAAACATGATCATTGAAATCCTTAAAAATATTCTCTAACAATTGTCTATGGTATACAGACAGATGCACAGACAGACATGGATAATGCTTTACCATAATTTGTCCCAAAGTTTCTTCTGATAGGGGTATAAAAAAAATCATATTATTATACTTACTTAAACACGGGATCGTTTTTATGGTCTTCCTTCATCTGATTGAGAGCATGGTCTCCACTCTGTCCGACATACATGGCGAGGTTATCAATCAGCTCTCGTGTCTCGTCATTTTCTGGGGGAAAAACTAGAAGCAGCCAATCAGTACCTAGCCCTTTCATCTACCCCTTTTTTTTCATAATACCCTAAAATCGTCCAACACCATTCCCATACAAAACCCGATTACGTTGAGCAATCGTCAACTTTCAAGAGTATACAGAATTCAGAATTTCGTTCTTAAGGCCCCTCCCGCTACCTACCCAAATTTTTTTTTTACCAAACATTAAAGCAGAGAGTGTCAATGCAAAATACATTTTTATATCTGTCTCATGTTTTTTAACTGTAAATATAAAATATGGTTCTAAACTTTAAAAAGATGCTTAACAGTCACAATTTGTTTGAACTACATACAATTTTGAAAACATTTTAGATGAAAAAAAAAATTTTACTCAAAAGAAAAAAACAACAGTTTGGATAAAAAACGATTTTGTAAAAAAAATCAAGCGCATTCAAGCCAATGCATAATTGATTTTGTTGATAAATACTAACAGCATTTTTTACATTTCCTAAGCAAATGAAATTTTTATTTCTGTTGCTTCCCTCACATAATCAAAATGTGCATGAATCAAGTCTGTCCTACTGTTTTCATTTCATAATTCATTGAAACATTTTCTAATTAAGAGTACCCTTTTGAAACTAAATTACAACTTTTATCATTTTATACTAATCAAGTGTTTCCCAGTAATTTCTTTGGCATAACTGAATTCTGTATAATTGAAAATCAAGTGCTATTAGCTGTATCCCAGTAGAAACTGATAATGTAGTCATAAATCAAATATTCCCAATATATGTACTTCAAAAAAAGAATGCCTGAGATTCATTTTACCAATATTTTTTTACATTTTACTTTTTATCGCTCAAGTTCTTAAACTATGAAATAGACACCTCACATATTAAGATATTTACCTTGTTCATCATCAAACACATTGCTACTGGTTGCCATGGTTTCTTTCTTGAATTCTATTTTTGTCATTCCTATTGAGATCCTTTAAAAATATAACAAACAAAAAACAGTCACAAGCTAGAATACATTTAACAAATTCCATACATCCATCAACAATCTTTTCTCTTGGTCAATTGCAGGCCACAAACTGACAGAATTCCACTTTCTTGATTATATACATTTTTAAGATATCTAAATATAAATTCTCATGTAATCTAATATTAAACACAGGGATCTGTCAGTGTTACTTAATACCAACTCAAGAACCAAACAGACAAGGTCTATTGGTAGGACAGCGTGCCAGACTATTTTCAGTGTTTGATAGTAATACAAAAGCCTGGATCATGTAGAATTTTCTTAGTTCAAAAAGGGCCATAATTCTGTCAAATTCATGTTAGAGTTTTGGTTCTTGAAAATGTACATAATCACCCCTTTAGACGAAAAAAGAAAAGATTAACTTACCCTTTACTGTCTTTCACATCTTTTGCTGAAATTACAAAAAGTAATGTACATTATGTACTTAACAAGAGCTGTCGGTAGGACAGCAGGCTCGACTATTCTAAGTGCTTAATAGTAAAAGAGCCTTTATAATGTTAAATTATTTAAGTTCACAACAGGTCTATTTTTTTTTTATAAATTGTCCCAAAAAAGGCACAAACCCTTCAGTAGTTATTGAGACAACAGCTTACAAGCAAAACTTTACCATGAATTTCTAAGTTGAAAAAGGGGAGAAAAATTACCCTAAATGCAAGATAGAATTATGGATCTTTGTCAGTGACCTACAATTATGACCCTAAAGGCATAAGTGAAGTTTTAAATAAATATCTTTAATAGTTATTGAGATATTTAAAACTACCATGTAAACATTAACCAAGACACTAAGTAGATAAGGGGATATGAATCAGCCTTAATGCAAGATAGAGTTTATGGAACTTGGTCAGTGACATACAATTCTGACCCTCCAATTATGACCCTAAGTGCATGTGTAAAGTTTCAAGTAAACATCTTTGAAGACCTTTAACCTTTAACCAAAATTTCTAAGTTAAAAAGGGGCAAATAATTCTGCAAATATTGCAGGCAGAGTTATGCAATTTTGCAAACTGATGTACATTGTTACTATAAAAGAGTATTTTAAATTTCAATTGAATATCTCAAGCAATAATTGAGATATTTGACTTTACAGAAAACTTTAACCAAAATTTTTAAGTTAAAAAGGGGCATTATTCTGTCAATATTGTAGGCAGAGTTATCCAACTTGTCAATCTGATGTACCTTCTTACTATAAATAAGTATTGTAAGTTTCAATTGAATATCTCAAGCAATAATTGAAATATTTGACTTTACAAAAAACTTTAACCAACGCAGACGCCGACGCGGACGCAGATACCGACGCTGGGGCGACTACAATAGCTCTATTATTCTTCGAATAGTCGAGCTAAAAATTAATAAAAATATTTCTTGCAAAACCTTATCAGTATTCATCAAATGGGATTATTAACAAGAGCGATCAGTAATCACATTTATCACATAAACCACGGCGCAGGAGTGTAATAAAGCCATTTTATAAAAAAGATATTACACTAGACGATATTACACTAGTGTAAAAACACTTTGACGTCACGTAATTTGCACTATAAACATAGCGTTAAAGCGCGCTAATGTTAGCGTTACACTAGGCGCGTCAAAGAAAAATGACTCTTGTTAACAGTTTACCGTTCTTATTTTATATATGTGATAAATAGAATATTATATTCGTGTAAATTCAATACTAAATTTATTGAACTCTTTGAATAAAACAATATTATGCTCGCCAGAGGCTCGCATAATATGATTTTATTCAACTCGTTCAATAAATTTAGTATTAAACCTACACTCATTCAATATCCTCTATGTGTTCCATGTGTTGTTGACAGACGGACGTTCCTACTGAGTTGACATTATGGGGTTTTTTTCTTTGATCTCCTTTGATCTCTAAAACCCCATAAGCAACGTATTTGCACCCCATAAGCAACCTTTTTCCTCACAAGTACCGTCTATACGGATTGAACATGGATATTCACCCCACATCGTCATTTCAGTGAGAGCGGACGGACTCCGTAGAGGCGACACAAAAATACAGCACAATCTATTTGCTTATGGAAACAATTCAGTAATCCTTCTCTGTCCTTACATCAAAATATTCAACTTTTCAAATAAACATAAAAATATAAAATCTTAAAAGTGGCAAGTTTGAAATGAACCACAGTTACCAGTCTTCTATACTATGATTCTGCTATAAGATACTGTTTCAGAACCACAGTTATTCCAAACTAAAGGGCATATTCAATATATATCATTAACATGAATTTTGTAATACCTCTTGTCTAAAGAATATACAGATAATTTCAATATCTTTACAACTGGTTTACAGAGAGATATGCTTCACATTCCTACGAAACACTTGAAATCATGAGATAAAGAGAAAAAATTCTGACAGATCTACCTGGTGAGTCACCTTCTGTTGGAATTGCCGGGTCGTAATCCCCTTCTGAAAAGCTGCTGTCATTTTTGTTGAATGGGTCATATTCTTCTGCCTGTTTTCCTCTTCCTGCCCTATTTCCATATTCATTCATGACCTGCCCATTTCTTGATGGGCCTGGGCCATATTCACAGACTGGTTCTTGTTTAATTTCTACTTTTTTAACTAAAACAGGTCCATAGTCACCCATTACTGTTGTAAATTCTGACTGACTATCTACAGGTTCTTGTTTAATCATTCCAGGGGGAGGCGTGGCAAACTGCATGTTTGGTGGTCCTTGTGCTGGATGTGGACCATGAATATGAGGAGGTTGATTGACAATGGGAGGGGCCTGACTATACACAACTGTGGACTGGCTGACAAATGGGGGAGGAGGAGCTTGGCTGGGAAAAGGCGGTGCTTGACTGCCTACAGGGAGATGAGTTTGACTGAGCAAAGGAGGAGGCTGCTGAAGAAATGGGGGTGGCTGACTACAATTCACCGGGGGCATGATTGACTGATTTTGTGCAGGAGGAGGTATAGACACATCAACAACTTGTTGATGTGTAGCTATAACTTGAGGAGGACCAATTGTCTCTGGGGGAGGAACTGTGAACTGTTGTTGATGAACTACATGAGGGGGAGCTTCTGAAAATGACACTGAAGTAGGCGGAGGCTGAACATGAACTACAGTGTTTGGTGCCATGCTGACACTGTGCTGTGATTGTGCAATAAATATTCCAGATGATGATGAATTGCACATCTGGGGAGGTGCTCCCATTGACATTGGGGGAGCTTGTGACATCAAAGGCTGAACTCCCATGGAAATTGGGGGAGCTACTGACATAGAGGGTGGGGCTAATGATAATGGAGGAGGCAATGACATTTGGGGAGGGCCCTGTGTGATTAATTGTACATGTGATGCAGGGGGCGGAGTTGGGGCACCTGGAAGCCCTATTGGGGGCTGTGGTGATTGGGCTAAAGGCGGCTGTAACTGCACCTGAGCTTGAATTTGGGGTGGTAATGGGGGCATACCCTGTGGAGGTTGAGCCACAATTATTTGTTGTTGAACAGAAGGGGGTGGGGAAGTAAATGGACCTGCAGGTTGTGAATGGGGCATTTGTAAGGGTTGTGGTGGTTGCTGCTGAACCTGCATAGGGTTTGCCATTATTTGTTGAGGAACTTGCTGTTGCGGTAACTGTAGTGGTTGCTGGATGACTTGAACTTGCTGCAACTGCGGCTGTGCTGGCCCTGGTGGTGGTCCCACCTGCTGCATCTGAGGTTGACCTTGGACCTGACCAGGTGGTAACTGCTGAAGCTGTATCAGTTCTCCAGGTTGCTGTACAATCATTTGCTGAACCTGTGCTTGACTCCCAGGTGGAAGGCCAATGATCTGCTGTTGTGAAGTCTGGAGATGCTGGGGACCTGCAAGTTGTGTGGCTGCCAAATGGAGTGGGTCTAACGCCTGCTGCGATAAAATACTAACTGGTTCTGTGACAGCTTGTTGAAGGACCAGACTATCCTGCACAGGAAGTCCCATTGGTAAAGTTGACTCCTGTAATATATTTTTAGACATACAAAATACTTAAAAAACTATAAATGTATCCATATGACATGAATGTCTCTCTTTCCCTTTTAAAAAAAAAATCTTTTACAGTTTTTAAGTTAAGTACATACATGTACATATGATTTCATTTGAAAAACCCTCAAGAATCTGTGAAAACATTACTACAGTGTATAGCTACCCGTCTTTGACATAACAAAACAAGAGGGCCATGATGGCCCTGAAGTCGCTCACCTGTATATAGGCCCCCAGAGCGGGGCCAGTTTAAACCCCAGGGCTTTTATTTGAACAAACTTTGTAGACACCCATTAGAAGATGTTTCATGCTAAACATCTAAGGTCTAGCTTGTTGGGTTTTTTAAAAGAAGATTTTTTTAAAGTTTTTCCTTTACACATATAGTTAAAAACAATGACACATCTGGGTCAGGGCCAGTTTTGACCCCATGGCTTTTATTTGAACAATCTTTGTAGACACTTATTAGTAAATGTTTCATGCTTAATATCTAAACTCTAGCAATTGGGGTTTTTTCAAAGAAGATTTTTAAGTTTTTGCTATACACATATAAGGAAAATCAATGACCCCCGGGGCGGGGCCAATTTTGACCCCAGGGCTTTTATTTGAACAAACTTTGTAGACACTCATTAGAAGATGTTTCATGCCAAATATCTTAGGCTCTTTGGGTTCTTTAAAAGAAGATTTTTTAAGTTTTTACTATATGCATATAGGGAAAATCAATGACCCCCTGGGGCGGGGCCAATTTTGACCCCTAGGGCTTTTATTTGAACAAACTTGGTAGACACTTACTAGAAGATGTTTCATGCCAAAAATCTAAGCTCTAGCTCTTTGGGATTTTTAGAAGAAGATATTTTTTTCTTTTGGTTGCCATGGCAACCAGAGTTCTGCATGGATATAAATTCTTTGAACAACTTTCAAAGGTGACCACCAAAGGAACATTCCTGTGAAGTTTGGATGAAATTGGCTCAGTGGTTTATCAGGAGATGTCATTTAAAGTAAAATTTTACGAAAGACGGACGGACGATGGACGCCGGACGAAAAGCTATCACAAAAGCTCACCCTGTCACTTTGTGACAGGTGAGCTAAAAAAACACATTGCGATACAATGACAAAATGTCAAAATTTAACAACAGTATATACTGCGCAGTAGACTTACAATCCAACAAAACAAAGACAATACCTGTGTTATACGTCTGATAGGTGACACAGATCTACTTCGGTCTCTTTTCCTGCGCTCTTCTTTTTCTCTTTCATATTCTCTTTCCCTACGTCTTTCCTCATCCCTCATTCTTTCTTCCCTGAAACAAAATTATGATTATAATAGAGTTAGTTAATGCACCTAATGTTGTGCATTAATATCTGCAGTCACATGAGAATGCATTTATAGCCAAAAACTGAACGGAGAACTTTACAGGGTATTAAATGCAATTAACAGTGCATAATGATATGTAAATAAACATTTATTTGCGCACATAATTATAGATACATCTATTATTAGATCTGGGGTTTTAGGAAACCAATGTGAAATGTACTTCTAAATCACCCAAATATCTTTTTTCGTATCTTTATTTATGATTCCAATGACAATTCTAAATGCCTTAGAAAGAAAAAAAACAACAGGTTTTTACATGTTATTGTAAACATGGTTTACAATAACCACGCTGCATGGCTTACCTAAATAGATCTTGTCTCTCTGACCTCCCCGACTGACTCTCCCAACGTTCTCTAAATTGTTTCTGCATGTTGTTTTCTGGTTCTCGTACAGGTTCACGAACTTCCTTACTGACAGAACGTGACTCGTGATAATAGCGATCCCTCTCCCGATTACGTTCATCTTTCCACTTGTCACGGTCATCTCTTTCTGACCTGCTGTGATCCTGAATGTAAATGTTACATTTATTTATCATGATTTCTTACTTACAAATTAAACACTATTTTGATACCTGACAAACTTACTTGTTTTAAACGATAAATTAAAAGATTGGGAGGGGATAACAACATGTCAAAACACCAGGTCGGTTCCTGTTTAGTTTGTTTTACTTAAATTCTAAGAGCCTTTGGCTAACTAAAAATAGTCACTTTGTTTGTACAAATAGCAATGTTTTTATTTTTCAAAACACTGTTTGAATTTTCTAAAAAATGCATAAGCCCTAAAGGCATGCAACATGTAGTCAATTAAGATTTACAATGGAACCCCTCTAACCAAATTACTTTTGTCTAGTTTAGAGGTGAATATAAAGCAATGACCTATTCAAGCAGGACAAAGTATTCTTTTGATATTTGGACTGCTGTACATAAAAAAACAATGTCTTTAGTAAAAGTTTCATCAATTTGCTGGCTAAAATAGTACAAAGCTTAATAAATATACCTGTGATTTGTTTCTAGATACATTCTCTCCAGAGTTCCAAGTGTTTGGGTTACTGTTGCCCTGGAACCATTTCTTGCTTGAATCTTCTTTAGCTGATTTCACTTCTGGTGCTTTTTTTACAGTGTTTGACGATGAATCTTCTCTTTTACCTTTGTCTGTCATGTAGAGTAAAATTCTTTATTCAATTTATAGTGTGTTTATGTATCTCATAAATCGAACATGCATAATCTTCATAATAACTGTGAAAGTGACTTAGTCCTAAGGTGCGACAAAAGAAACAAACAATAATAGCTTGATTCAATTGTTATATGCTATTCTACAATGTTCATCATTTTTTACATAAGAAATATTAAAGGAATGTAAAATCCTGCATACAAAAGTATGGAAACAAAAAATGAATAAGTCTTTGGATCTTGGTCTTATTTCCAATGAAAGATTGTACTAAAACTGCAATGTTCATGATTTTTTTTTGATTATGGCAAAGACTGTGAATAGAATACATTAATTTTTGTAACTTATGTCATTATGTGACATTTGCAATTACTTTATAGTGACTTTATCTCATTTGTTTTCTAACTCTTTGCATTACGACATGTTTTTTAATTAATTTCATTCTGCTGGTTTTAGTCAGGGCAAAATCATTTATTAAACTATTACCAGAGGTTGGTGTTGATGCTTTGCCTAGAGACCCTTGTTGTTGCATTTGTTTAAACCTTTCTAGGAAGTTCCCATCATTGACAAGAAGAATTGGTTTTGGCGCTTCAGTAGTAGGTTTTTTATTCTTTTCAATACCTTTTAGAGCGTGACTACAATAAAAGCAATGAGAAATATAAAAAAAAAAATCCATTTTTTTTACTTCAATACTTGGTATATTATCATACACTATTTAATTGACAGAAAACTGATTATCATGGTATTTCAAAAGAGCATATTTTTAAATTTACTTCAACTTTGATATTTTCTGACAATGTTTTTTTTTGTTCAGTTTTTCTTTGCACCAACACAGTAAAGGTCATATGGAGATTTCCAGCTTTACTGATGGAGGAAGGCCTTAGGTGCCCTTCCTTACATTACTTCATGAGTAGAACTACCGATATTCTGTAAACTACATGTAGCATGAAAGAATCCAAAGTCAAGCCCACAGCTTGAGCGATGAGGGACATGTGACTTGAAGTCAAAACCTTAACCACTCCACCAAAGAAACCCCTATATTTTTTTTTTTAATTTTTGACAACAGTTTGGCACATTTCAGTAATTCATTTGCTTACTTCATAAAATGCAAATTCAGGATATTGATATTTATTCCTTATTGTTAATTCTTCTTTCCTTTCTACTCTACATTTACTTCTTACAGTTTATTTACATTTAATTACTATGACATATTAACTTCAATATAAGAAAAATTATCATACAAATCTAAATATTTAGGGTGTTTGTTTTTTATATAAAAGTTACAAATTTCTTATTATTAAGTTATATATTCTTATAATTAAATTAGAAATTTTACTACCTTTTACTTGCAGTTACTGGAGGTTGTTTCACACTAGCAGCAGCAGCTGCCTCTTTTGTTTTCTGTAACTGCTCGGCCATCAATTTAGCTTCAATCTGGCGTTTCTTCTCTTCTATAAGCCGCTCCTGGTCGTTCATTTGCATCATTTTATCACGATATGTTGTGACCGAATACCCTGTACCACCACTATATGACTGTGACACATGTTTATTTGCTGAAAATAAATTTTGTAACTTTTATAAATTCTTTTCATGAGCTTTCCTAAAATATCTTGCATTCAGACATCTACATTGTAAATATACATGAATTTGTGTAACATCCTTCAATTAAATTTGGGTACATATTTTACCTAGCATGAAGTCAATTCTCCTTAAAATTTTGCTCAAGGTAGAGCCCGCCCCTGAGAAAAGCCTTTTGGAACCCCCTTCCCTGATTTTCACATTCTTTACCTTTCTTCTTTTACACAGCACTTTCTAACCTAGTGATTTCCAGAAAGTAAAATAAGTACATACATTATTATTTAATGATTATGATAGCTTAATTTGAAATATTCATTTTTAATCATTTTCGCTTCAATTGAGGGTAAAGGCAGCATTTACTGTGCATCAATATCCGAAGAAGCATAAAGATAAACAATAAAAAAAAACAATTATGCACATGAAAGGACCACAGCTTCCAAATATTTAATTGTCAGTCAATTTTATGAAGGAATCCCCACTACTACCAGAAATATTTTATTATATCGAAAATTATTAGGTAGTTTATGTTCGAAATAAGAATTTTATATCTTGATAATTGGCTTATTAATACGCGAAAAGCCCCGCTCTTAGATAACATGTATGACCTGAATAAATCAAATTGAAATCACATTAAAATCAACTAAAAATGTGTCCATAGGACACGGGTGCCCCCACACTCCACAGATTTGTCAATCTTATGTCCCTAGGTCAAATATTTTTTTGGCTACACGTGCCCGAGTTGAAAACTAAAGATTTTTTTATTAAGTAAAGGGCAAATACTACAAATACTGAATAAATCCACAAGAAAACCTCAAGGTGCATAAGTACACATGCTGACCAACATTCTTGTAAACTTTCAGGCCTACTGTACAGGTCATAAACATTTTGAGTTACGTGCAACACAAGTTAAATATTGTAAATTTTTACTAAGTCAAGGGAAATAACTCTAAACATACTAAAAATATCCACATGAAAATACCCAGGTGCACAACTTCACATGCTGATCAACATTTCTGTAGGGTTTCATGACTCTAAGTCAATTACTTTTTGAGCTATGTGCGACACAAAAAGGGGACAGACGGACGGAATGACGGAGAGACAAGGGTATTTATCTAAATGCCCCCATATAGTGGGGGCACAATAAAAAATATATATCTAACGAATTGGAGAAAAATCCTTTTAGATAACTGGGCGCCACCATTTTGAAATCCTTTTGAGCTACCGTCTACATAATTCAGACTTTTTCTAGAAGAGGCTTGCCAAATAACACAAGTCGCCCATGAAGTAAAAATACCTCAAAGCAACATAATTTATACAGCTGTAGTAGACGTGGTAGCAAGACACAACATTCTTGTAAACACCCTCTAGACACTTCACCCCTCAAATTTTGAAGACACTCATCCCTCAAGACACTTCACCCCCCAAAATCAGTAAGACTCCTCACCCCTCATCCGATTTTTTAGTAGCGATCTCGACTAGCTGGCCCAAAGGGCCTGCTCCAAAGCGAGCTTTACGGTAACGCGAGTACCTGCTTGGTGATGGTTTTGAAAACTTTCGTTCGATGTACCGAATTGACACATCACAACTTTTCGAATTACAAGATAACGATAAAAGCCAATGTACTCTGATTGAAAATGGAAGCGTAGACTGGGGTCCTGTGCACTTATATGGGAACCATAATAGAAAGGGGGGACCAGAATAAACGGAAGCAGTGTATAAAATACCGAATGACAATTTTAAAACGGAAAATGTCAAATAGAAATGAACAATTATATTAAACTATTTTACAGTAATAGAAAATCGAGCTCGCTTCGAGGCTTTGCATTTTTCATATCAAGACGAAACCTACATGGTCTGTTAATGCGTTGAACTTGTTCTTCTTGTGGTTGATAACCAAGTCCGGCTGTCCTCTGTCCAGAAAATTTATTGTATCCTAAGCCTCTCTTCGACATTTTACCTTGTTATGTAGGTACTAACACGCTGCGGTTTTGACTGTTGACAGTTGTTGAAATTTTATCAAACTTATATTTTTCAACTCTGTAGTGCGACTGATTGAGTTGACATGAAGTGAATCGGCATTCATTTAGAAATGTTATAAATTTTATGCATTTTGAAGAATGGATTTACATCTGTTTTTAAATTAATGCCATTGCAAACACTCGGTAATTGTGTGTTTCAATATTGACCTCGATCCTCCATTTTTCCTAAAATGGACTGGTGTAAACTAATTTAAATGACGGAAAGTTCCTCGTGACCGTTATTCGGCGAAAAACAATAGGTTGAATGATACTAAATAAATATACGGAAAAATACATATGTCTGTCGCCTCTCCGTAATAGCCAGGCCCGTGTTCACAAAGATTTAAGGTTCAGGATCAAGATCAGGATCAAATTAAAAAAATCAACTATTCTCTGTTGTTTATCCTCATAGATTAAATATTTAATAATAACTTGATAAAACTGGACTTGAAATTGCATGTTTATAAAATTTAGAATAAATTTATTGTTATTTTTGCAAGATACCGGCATTTTACAGTTGATCCAAATATTGATCTTGATCCTTATTTTGATCCAATTATTTTTGTATTTGTTTTTTTATTCGTTGACTTTATCCTAAAATAGGTTGGTTTCTTTGTATATCAGCAATTTTTCACATTTTAAATATGCACCATTTAATTCTAGCAAAATACTATTAATTTAAGTAACACAAAACAATGAAAATAAAAACAGGATGACTTGATCCTGATCCTGATCTTCTCTTTGTGAACACGGGGTCAGGGGTTCACGGTATTTAATATTTATCAGAAAATATTTATATTAAAAAATCATACATGAATGAGATTTTTCTTCAATCTTATAAGTGAACCTTTTCCAAGACTGTTTGTCAAAGATTTGTTACAAAGAATCAATTACAATGTCATTTCTTAAACTATTTCCATTGTCTGCCAATATGGGAGCTTTCAGAGGAGGTTACTACTGTATCACTGTAATGCCAAAAAAATGCCAGAATGGAAGAAATAGATGTGTCAAAATCTTCAAATCAAGTTGTAAATATCTTCCAACAGCTAACTTACTGTAAAAATTAAAGCAATATGGACAGTTTATATGTCAGCATATTGGATTATAACATAATTATTTCTATTGACTGTGTGAAAACAATTGAGGGAAAAGTAGTCAAATATCCATGAAGAGTTTATAAAACAGTTTTCTTACACGGAATATATTCATTATTCACAAAATTAAATTTATTGGCAGGTGCTATGCGATTTAGTGTCACAGTTTTAAGAAAAGTATCATTAACATGTGTTGCTTTCACAAGTAGTTACAGAAAATGTAAATACCGTGATATCATAGAACCCGTGGTATTATAGGAACTGAGTTTAAAAATCTGGCCTCTCTTACGCAATATACAATATGTACAGTAGACTGTTTCTGACATACCTGTAGTTGTAGTTATTTTGTATGGGGGTAACAATAAATTTGGCCACGTTTATTTTTAGGAAAGGGTGTTCTCATATTATAATTTGCATCATACTTTATTTGAGTATTTTTCCTAGAATGCATCGAAAGTATGTAATTTTCAGTTCCCTTTGCTTCTAAAGATGAGACCCGATCGAGGCGTTTGCAC
This sequence comes from Ruditapes philippinarum, assembly GCF_026571515.1. Classification (NCBI taxonomy): domain Eukaryota; kingdom Metazoa; phylum Mollusca; class Bivalvia; order Venerida; family Veneridae; genus Ruditapes; species Ruditapes philippinarum. Next base: position 127,958 of record NW_026858278.1, read on the forward strand.
TTGATAATAGTTTGTAATGTTTAAAAGGGGAAAGAGTTAAGTAATGTTTTCAGTTTTTATATGCTATTCCGGTCTAATCTACGCTGCAAATTGTAAAACAAATGAACAATTACTAGTAAGTAAATGCAGGGACTTGTTGACTTAATTAGTACTATACTTTTTATTTTGCTAATCATTATGTTTCTTGAAATAGAAATCTTTAATGCTGTTATACCTTTTTGGTCCTTTGGGATGCTTGATTTTAGCATATTAAGTGTTGAAGATTGAATATTGCTTGCCTGTGCAAGGGATTTTGATGGATGTTGCACTTTTCCATTATCCCACATGATCATGAACAGATTCAAACCCAGTCCTCAATTTTCATGTACATTTACATCTTTTCCCCAGACGTTTATACATTACAAAAGCAGGTTATAGCACCGTGAATTTATATGATATCAAATATTAGACTGGAAAAAATAAAGGTAAAATACAATTTAAAAAGTTTTTTTAAGTAAGTAAAATAGCTCATAAATAAAACACGGAAAGTAATATATGTTATCTATACAAAAACGGAAAGTTTTTTAATACCAGTCTAATGTATTATGGCGGCCCCCATAGACATCAATGCGACTCAACTTCGGTAAGTTTATTTCATACTTAACCTCTTCATTAAGAATGATAATAAATTTATATTTCGTGAAATTAAGTACTGACAAATTGAAGAAGAAATTCTAATGAGGATAACTTTTAATGTTTATATAAACACATTGTATTCGATGTTGCACACCACTAAATATTTTCCTTCACAGTGAAACTTGTTTGCCTGAACCAAAAAAATTTTTGATCGACTACCTGTAGTGTAATTATTTATATACACAGTAGCTATATTTATTTTGTTTAAAAAGACGTTTTCTCGGTAGATTTTCATTGATTTGATAAGTGTGTGTGCTATAGTTAAAGTTTAGATAATCACGGCGGGTAGTCAGTCAAAAATTCCTTACTTTTGGAGCCGCCTCTTAGAACTGGTTGATTAAATTTTAATGAAACTTGGCATAAATGTAAAAATATTTAACATTATTATATGAATATGGGAACAGTAGCTCATCAAAATCTACTGTGGGATTTGAGTAATGGTATTTTGTTACTTTTGAAGAAAAAATCCATTTTGAGGCATTGTTTACTATTGTTTCTTTTTTAAATTGTTATGAAACATAGTATGGCTATATAACTGTTAGTTTGTAAGCATAGTATGGTTGTAATGTTAATCAGATACTATCGAAATCCAGTTCAGCATTAATTAGTTCATGTATACTATATTGAAAAAGGCATTTTACAAAAGAAAAGTAACTTATTTCTATACTGATAGTGATATGCTAGATCTTGGCATGAGTGAGTATTTTAACATGGAAATGATCCATATAAAATTTCAGCTATGTCTATTTTTTGTGTTATTGAGTAATGACCCTTTAAAACCTTAAGTTAGCCATTTTTTTCTTGAAAGAAAATCTATCCAGAGCCTACGGGCATCGTGTCCTTGTATCTTCATAATCTAATGGTCTGTTGTTAATTTGAGTTATGGCCCATTGTACTAGCCCATAAAAAACACAAATGGATAACATCATTTTGAATTGAAAATATGCCAACGTTAACCAAAGTTAACATTCCAAGTTTTTATTAGTACCAAAGCAAAATCATGGCATTGACCAGGCAGTAATTAAAGGGGCCAGTAACTTCTTGGTTTATTAACACCCACTTTCCCACACACTGACAAGACAAAGGATATAATTATATTCACTATACATTGTAATACAGTGGAACCTGTCTTAATTTGAATTTGTCTGAACCAGTTGAAACTTTGGGTAAGAAAGGTTTCAAGACTAGAAGTATTTTGGAAAATTTACAGTTTGGAACTGTTTTTATCTAAATTAAGTATGATAACAAGGTTGCAATATATTTTATTAATGTGTGCATAGATGCAGAGAAAAGTGACATACATGTTTAAAGATGGGAAAAAATAATTGGGACAGAGAAGGAAAGTCCTGGACTAGATTAGGACAGATTAGTAAGGCTACACTGTAGTAATAATTAAAAAAAAAAAAGAAGAAGAAATTGAAATTTAATTTGTTTCTTCTGTTTTAAAGGGTTAGTTCTGTGCTTAATAGAGATGTGAAACAGTTTGGTAAGAAGTACTTAGTGGATGGAAATGAGGATACTTGTTGGAATTCAGATCAGGTGTGTACCTTTACAATGTGTGATGTTAACTTTTATTGCTTATTAATAAGTTTATACAGAATTCATTTAGTTTGATTGTGTAGTGATCTACAAACTTGTTGACACACTGTTGAATCAGTCTGTTCATAGAACCAACCAGTAACGAGAAATGTGTGTAAAGTTTCTTGCTCGAGGAAACAATTCTTGCCCCTGACTTGGTTTGAACTGACACAGCTAGAAATCCTTTTATAATCAAAAAGTCTGGTGTGTTACACACATTACATTACTTGCATAGTTCTGATTCTAAGTCAAAATTGACAAATTTTGTTACACAATCATGTAAATTAAATTGTTAAAGTTTGACGAAATAGACTGTTGTCTTTACTTATTTTGCAGGGATCTCCTCAATGGATTACCATAGATTTTGAGGAAAGCATTGTTCCAGTTGAACTCTGTATACAGTTTCAAGGTGGATTCGCTGGAGCTGACTGCTGGGTAGAGGGTAAAATGGATGCAAGTTCCTCCTGGGAGAAAATAGACTACTTTTATCCTGAAGATAAAAATTCTTTACAAGTATCCTTGAATAATTTTGTAACATGGAAAAGAAAAAAGAGTTTTACTTTGTATTTTTTATTGTACATAAATTATATACATGTACCTATGATATTATATACCTTGATAAAAGGAACCTAGATGTGTCTAAGCTTTTGGTAAGATTACATTTTCTAGTACCATATTGAGGGTTGACTGCAAAACTGCAGTAACTTATATGATAAAAAGAAGGACTTACAACAGTTTTGTAGTAAAGCCTTGATTATTATTTAAGTTATTTGTTGTCCAGTGTAGTGTTATTCCTGTAAGCTTACATTTATAATCCTTAACTATATTCACAGACATTTATGATCAACAATGCAGATAAACCTATCGTGTCCATGAAAATTGTGTTTAGTAAAAGTACAGACTTTTTTGGAAGGATAACTATATATCAGCTTAAAGTGAATGGTGTACAGAGATGATTGTGGTATAATATTGTTACATGTATATACTTGACCACGTAATATGAAGGGGGCTCCTGGAATCACTGTCGTAACCGTTGATCAGTTGGTCCGCCTTTCTCCACCGTGTCCACTCTATAAATCAAATACCCTTTGTAACATTTTCTTCAAACTTGGCCTAAATGTTCATATCAACAGGGCAATATGCAAAATCTATGCTGCTGATGTACCTGCTATAGGTCAAGGTCATACTGGAAGTTCAAATTCAGAAAATTTTGTGCCCACCTTATAAACCTATACCACTAGAAAGATTTTGATCAAACTTTACTCATTATTTTTTACTCAACAAGGAGATCTGCAGAACCTATGCTATGACTTCATGTCCACTCTATAAAAATTTGACCCCTTTATGGATTTTTTTAAAACTTTGCTCAAATGTTCACCTCAACAAGGCAGTGTACATGTCCTATACCACCCCTGTGATGCCTCAAGGTCAAGTCAAATGTCAGACAATTTTGTGTTTAATATACTGTGTCATAGATATAGTGGGGGTATTTGTCACTCCTGTGGCAGCTCTAGTTACAGTTGTGTTCAGTTTTCAATGTGTTGTATTCATTTGTTGGATAAAAGTGGATTCATTTGTTGGATAAAAGTGACAGTCAAAATAGTTCAAACCTTACACAACTGAGTTTTGTACATGTATTATGCTTTGAATTTGGGACAGGGTTAATTGAAGGTGTTTTAGTAACAAGCTAAAATTTTGCATGTTGAAAGTTTAGAATGTGATGAGACAAAACATGAGTGCAGGCTGGCCTGACACTATAAAATATGGTTTTTAAAAAAGTAAAGGGATGTAACTCTTATTGTAATAGCAAATTACCTTGTATGGATTAGTTTTCTTGAATAGATTAATTTTGTTTTTATGTTATTTTCTCAGAAGATATTTTCTTTCTCCTGTTAAAATCAAGTTATATAAATTAGAAGATAGTATCAAATTACAATGTTATTTGTTTGTTTGTTATCATTTTTGCCTACTTAAAGCTGGGACATAATATCAAGTGATGATAATTTTGCATATTTCGATCACTTTTTGGTAATATATGTGGATTGTATATAAGTGCTGTTCGCAATTTGCAAATTACCTTCTTTGTTTACTTCACAATACTTTATATTTGAATACATTTTCAAAATGGTCAAAATTAGCATAAATCTGGAGGCATGCTGCTTTAAGTCGGATTCCCAAATATAAATAGACAAATTGAAAATGTTTGATTGAGTTTTCATGGATGGAAGTATTAAATGCATGTTGTCACCTGGCGGCCTTACACCAACTGTAGCAGAATTTAACATTTTAAATATGAAAAAAAGTGTAATTTAGTTTTTAATACCATTCGCAGATTGTGCATGAAACTTTCCTTATGCCACTTGATGGTACTGACGCAGATATTTTATAAGAAGATACATGATCTGCACATTAGGGCGCTCATGTTTCAAATAAATTAAAGAAGTTGTATATATTCTTAAATATATCATGGAAAATTGCACGAAAAGACTGTTGAACATGCTTTATTAAACTTGATTATTGATATTATATTGTTTTAATAAACAAGCTAGATTTGTATTGTTCCATATAATAGATTAAGCCAACTATCAAAATAATTAAATCTGCTGGGAGCAGCTTATCTGGTATTTGAGGTCATGACCCCCAGGAGAGCGACAGAAAGTAAACTTTCCAACTTAATTAGAGTTTGCTCTTTCCTATATGTATTCATTGGAAAGAAATTTTAATTGGCAAGACATCTTATAGGAATTCAGATCTCACCTTTGTATTCCATTTATACAGATGATAAGTATTGAAACATACAAACTATTACTTAAAAAAAATTTAGAAAATCTAGGCAGAATAAACTTTCCTGATAAATATATTGTTTTAATTGTTACTCTGTTTTTTCCTATACCAAATTCAACATATTTTTGGTGAATATGTCGGTGGTCAGTCCATATAAATTGCCATCCTACATAATTATACTTGATTACTCTAAGAAATAATTTGACAAATTGTTATATAATTATATAGTAGGCTTGTTTGATATCATAAAATGTTTTTCCTGTTTTGGCTTTAAAAATTATTTTATACCTAGCAGTGTTTTGTGTTATGACTGATAACCAATGTTTATACTGTATTTAAACATCTGTTGGTTATAGATTTCAGAAGTAATGAGAATTTGCTTAATTTCGTAGACACGAAATTCTGTGGTTTTGTCTCGAAATATTTTCGTGGGTACTTGATATTTTGTTGGATTTTAAATTTGTGGATTGAGCTATCCACCAAAACCACTAAAATTACTGCCCCACGAATAATAATGATTGTGCAGTAAGTACTTATCACCACTTAAGTATGGTGCTACAATATGTATTTTAAATTGCAGCATTTAAAAAAAATAATTGTCATGATATTGATGACAAAAAAGAAGCAATGTACAGGTCTACACATAGAGGATATTGTATGAGTGTAGGTTTAATACTAAATTTATTAAAACTTGTTGAATAAATATATTGCTTGCCTACTAAATTTATTGAACGAGTGATTAACTAAAATCATATTATGCCAGCCTCTGGCAAACAAAATATTGTTTTATACAAGTCCAATAAATTTAGTACTGAACATGCTGAATCTACATGGATATAATAATTCTTTTTTATCACATATTCAAAATAAGAATGGTCAGCAGTTAAAAAGAGTCAGTTTTAATTGTCGCGCCTATACTGTAGTGTAACGTTAACATTAGCATGCTTTAATGCGATGTTTGTATATAACACAAATGACATTGTGTTAAAGTGTTATTACACTAGTGTAATATTGTTGTTAATAAATTCCAGCAGCTTTATAGATGAAGAAACACCTCATGGGCCTCTGTGTGTATTATTGTACAAGCAGGCATTTGATTAGAACCACCAGCCTTCTGTAACCTAGCTTGATGTCACATCAAGTCATCTTTAACAATCATTGTTTTTAAAATATTTATGTAAGCTTGATGGGTTGGTGGTGTTGGTAGTTTTCACTCCAGATCACAGCAGTTAGTCACATTGATTTTACCAGAGCACAGTTCAGCCACCGCATTGTTTGTGGGCAGGCTGTCAAACAGTTTACCAGTACTAGATGCCTTCACTTTTGCAAGGAACTGATTACTTCAGTACATGCCAGAGCAGAGGTTACATGCAAATGACCTTAGAAAGGATTTCATGATCAATCACAAGGAAAGTGAACTGCGCCATCTGGGAAATAAGTTCTTGCAACTCACATTTATCACTTTCGAGTCAGCTTCCTATCCTGGAACCAGCCAGTACTGGTGTCATATAAAGAAACATGGTCGTGACTCGATTAGGGCTCGAACCCATGATTCCTGAGTTGAGAGGCAGTCACTTTAACCACTAGGGCACCGCTCCCCCTTAATCATTAGAATGCATTTCAAAATTCAAAGCAGGTTTTATCCATAAATCAAATGAGGTTAAACCTGTGTGTGTGCTTATATAACTTTATTACAACATCATTTAAATTTTAGAAAACAAATAGATTTAGTTACTTTCTCATGAAGGCATTTAATTGTTGAATTAGGTCTTAATTTAGCCCGAATTAGTTGGGGAATTGATTCTTATAATGAAATGAGTTTTTCTCTTTCTTTATTGGGTTTCATTATCTACTCATGAAATGAGGTATCCAGAGGAAGTTTAACTCAATAAACGCTATTGATTGTTATTTCAAAGAATTTGTTTTATGTCTTCAAACTTAAGGTAAGTTACTTTTTATTAAAAGTTCTATTGTTCAGGGGTGGATCCAGGATCCCCACTGGGGGGTGGGGGGAGTAGAATGGTGTTGTGGTTGAAAATAGTTGTTGGTGAATTGTCAGCTTTTAGCCATGTTCATGAGCAGCAAAGGCAATAGAAGGGTGTAGGTAAGGGAAGAGTCTGCCACCCATTTGAGGGGAAGTGGTAAGGAAAACTCCGGAAATGAAGGTGTATAAAGGTAGGTTTAATGACGTGGATATAGAAAATGAAGGTGTTAAATTGAGCATTTTGGGGAGTTTTTGTAGCATTGTATTATTTTTCTTATTAAACTGATAGCAAATTTCCCTACATATTTATGATGATAAAGAAATTAGCATAGCTTTTGATTTAATAATGTCAAAATACAATGGAATTCATCAATAGAGCTGATGCCGGTGAAAACAGCTTGTTATTAAAAGGGGGGTAAAATCTTTCTAGTAGAAAATGAGTCACGGATAATGCCTGTTCATGATCAGTCAATCAAAGGTTGTTGTAGAAAGTTATATCTAAATTGGTGGTATCAAATCCATAACTAACAAGAGCTGTCTGAGAAGCAGTGCCGTCTACTTTTCTCAGTGATGTGAAATGCATTTTTTTTTAAATAAAGAGATGATAATAATGAAGTAGAGGTCAAAATGTCTTATTACCTTTGACCTTTTGATACAAAAATGCGTGTGACAGGCAGAACTCATCAAGATGCATCAAAAACTAAATCCATAAATTAGCAAAGATCAGTATGAGCTTGTCACTTTTGACCTTTTCGTCTGGAAATTCAGATGTGGCCGGTAGAATTCATCAAGGTGCATCAGCTAAGGATTTAAGGTCAATTCAATTTGCTTGAATGGCCTGTGACAGGTTCAAGTGACCTGGACCTTTTGACCTGAAAATGAGTATTACTGACAGAACTATATTAAAAAAGTATCAGTGAAATAGCTTTATAAGTATTGAAGTATTAACACAAAATTAACCAAAAAGGTTAACCTACATTGATCAATGAGTGGTTACTTCCAATAGCTCCACTTTTTTCTTTCCGAAAGAGGAACTAAAAATGACCTCATACCCCAACACCTTCCTTTCATATACCATGCACTGTCCCATATCTTTTCATTAGACAATGCATATAAAATGTGGTACAACATGTGTGTAAGTACAAACGCAAACTGAACTGTTTTGATGCAAACTGAACTGTTTTGACTCAAACTGAACTGTTTTGACCTACGGTAGGTCACACAAAACACGGGTGTGATAGTATCAGTGAGACCGGTAAAGACCTTACTTGAAGAGCATCCAGTGTCTAGACAGCATGTTTTAATTGTCAGCTTTTTTGAACTAATATTTCAATACATAGGGTGTCTCGGTGTGTCCTAGCCTTAAGTTGTGCTACACGTTGCTTTGGTGTTTATTTAGCTCGTTAATTAATTGTCATTGGTTAGCGTTCCATTTGAGTTTCCAATACTGTTTGTTTTTTGACAAATGGCATGATGTGATAAGGTGGGTTGGATGTTGCTGAACAATGTACAGAATTATGTGCTTTAATATAAGTACAAAAGGTAAACAGACGTAATTCCAGAAACTGCCAGACAACAACAGCAGCTGACTTTTTTTTTCCATAACCTTAAAATAGAATTGCCATAAATACCAATATATCTTCAGTTCACAGTACTTAAAGTACAAACATTTTTATTGTGTTCAAGGACTTTTAAAATTGTCATTGGCAAAAAAATGAATCAATTTTAAGAATTTATTTTAGTTTGATTGTATGGAAAGCTATAAGCTTGCAGACATACTCTTGAATCCGTTCCTGGAATCAACCAGTATTGTGTAAAGTCATTTCTTACTCTAGGAAATAATGGCTTGTCCCTGATGGGGTTTGAACCCACACATCCAGAGATCCTTAGATTACTAACCACGGTGTTAATCACTCAGCCATGCTGCCACAAAAGTTAAAGAGATATTAGGTAAGTTATATATTAAGAAAATGATGATTATTATTTTATAATGAAAAGTAAATACTTTGATTTTATTTTGTTTTTTTAGAGATATTTCATGTTATTTATAATATTTAATAATGCTTGATATTTTTACCTTGACTTCCCCTAGTAAATGGACAAATGCCCCTCATGATGAGAAAATGTGCAGCTTGACTAGGATTCGAACCCTGGACCCTTGAAATACCATTCCAAGGCTCTACTGACGGAGTTATCTGGCAGTTACACATCTTTTCCCACAAAAAAAACCAGTTCTGAACTGTGACATACTCTCACATGACATTGAAATTCATCCTTAAATTTCACAGAGCAGTGTAAATTAATGTCTGAGCTATATTCAGTCACAGCCCCACTTTGGGGTATAAAATGTCACTGGTTGAGAAAATGTGAAGCCTGACTCGAACTCAAACCTGGGACCATTTGAATATCATTCAGCTGCTCTACCGATTCAGCTCAAGCTATTCAGTCACTTACACGTCTTCTTTAAATTAAGTGAACGGTTCTGTACGGTGACAGAAAAAATGATAGTAAGCCTAAATTGGTAGATAAAGGCTTTTCAATGGCAGAACACTGCATTATTATTAGGTAGTCATAAAATGCCCCTCCATTATGGCATACAAAAATAGACTGGCAAAAGACTGAAAAGCCTGTTGGTAAAATTTATATTAACTTTTTCAAATAAATCTTGCATTTTTTCCCTGTCTACAAGTTCCATTATGTTGTAACGTTTTTAAGACACACAAACCCTGTTGATGAAAAGCTAGCTCACCACTGAGAGTGGTTTATGCCCTTATATAGGCAAACATTCCCTTGTGTTAATTCAACAACTTTAGTATTTGCATATTATCATGCTCATTATGATGTTCTACAAACGTCGTTACAATGTATTAGCCTTATATTTATGCACAATTTGACGTATGGACTTTTGGTGCATTATTGATAATTATGTTGTCAAATAATAAAGTCAATAAGACTTAAAGACATACTGTATTAGACAAAACATAATTACATTCAATGTTTTTAGCTGTAACCATGTAAATTTAAAAATGCAAAGAGAGATTAATTTTATCTCTTTTGCTCTATCGATTGATACTGCACATTTAATCACTCAGATGCTTTGTAATTACTAGTACTTGTAATTATACATGAACTCATGTGCTTTATTTTATTACACATATTAATTTAAAACTGTATATGAGGTTTTGTTGGGGTTTTTATTGGATGAAAAGGGTCAGGGTTGGGGATTATGTCACACCAACACTGTACGAAAAAAGGTCATATGACAACTTTCCAGCATTACTGGTGGAGGAAAGCATAAGGTGCCCCTCTGTGTATTATTTAAGCCACAAACTAGTACCAAAATAGAACCACTGACATTCCATAAGCTAGCTGGATAGCTTCCTCACATGAAAGAACCAAAAGTCCCTTAAGCGGGATTTGAACCAACAGGGATGAGGGTCAAGTGGTTTGAAATCAACAACCTTTACCACTCGGCCATTTAACAATGCTCTTATATATATTCTTTAATATATATATTTTGTAGAGATATTAATATAATTTCCCAACCAGTTAAAGTACACTGACACAAGTCTGATCAGTCTTGGGATTTTTCTTAATTTTATCCAGTATAAATGTTGAATACTGCTTAAACTGGTACTTTGGGGTGTAGACAGTAGCTAGTAATGAAATGGTTCCGTCCATGAGCTACAGTATATCAAACCAAATCTGCAAGATTTTAAATTCTGCATTTTTTTGCATTTTTATAGATTTTCTTATATTTCCCATTTTAGAAGAATCCCGCTATTGATGAAGTCACCAGGAAGCTCCTATGATCACTTTAATAGTAGTGCTGGGTTTGATCCTGCTGCTGTCAATGTTGCTATATTGTTGTTCGGCCTTGGACAGTGATGTTGATTTATAAAGGTAATACTATGAGCTGTAACCATGCTAACTAATAGGCTTACCATAGAATTACATGTATTTATGATGTGTTATACCAGCTTTACAAGATAATCAAATGATGTGATAGACTAAATGAGCTCAAAGGTTCATCTAGGTGACTAAGCAATTATTGGACTATGGAATTATTGATAATAGAATTGTATGTGATATATATATATAGATGTTGCATGAATATTAGTTGGTAGTTTTATTGCATTTTTTTCCACTGTTTGTCAGATGGTTCTTATCTTGTTTATTATTTAACAATATTAATTGGACTGTCAGTCATTGGCTGATGTTTGTGTTCATGTTTCTATGGAACAGTTCATGTTCTGGTCATAGGCAATAGTTACATGTATAATATCTTTTGGGGGCTTAAGTCACAATAATGATGTGAAAGGTTAACCAGCTTTACTTGTGGAGGAATACCTCAGGTGCCCTTCCATCCATTTTTTAAGGCCTGGGTGATGTTTGATGGTGTCCTAACAAAAATGAGTCCAAAGTGCTACTTAGAATTGCTACCTGTAGCCATAAGTTAAAACAATGATCATAGCTTATACCTAATTCTTTTTTCAACCAACAGGGTTAGAAGATAACAATAAAAGGGACTTTTACCAGAGGGAATCACAAAATTTGTACAAGGGCAATGCATATTTTAGACAAGGTTAAGCAACCCAAAATGTAATGCCAGCCTCAATTATTATTTATGATGCCATGATGGGTAAATTGTTTTCCAGAGGGGGTTAAGAGTAGAACTTTTTGCATGATTTTTACTTATGCGTTCTCGTGATTTTTCACTATAAAAAAAATTGATATCAAGTTTTCAGAACGGTTAGACATACAAGCAGAATCTTGGGGTTGTGGGGTCGTGATCCCCTTACCCTCATCTTGAACTGTATGTTCTATTTGTGATTGATTCATTTAGAAAAGATGACAAGTACATCAGGAGTTACACTTCTTAAAGAGGTGATGACAAATTTTTACCACCACTGTTATATAGTCAGCTAGACTTAAACATGCATTTTCTTTTAGTCTTACCATACTCTATGTTGGAATGTTGCAAGGGACTGGATTCTTTCATGTGAAGAAGCTGTCCAGTTGGCATAATGGCATGTCAATGGTTTTACTCAGTTGCCTCTTTGTGCCTGAAATAGTGCACAGACTTTGTGCCTGAAATAGTGCATGGAGGGGAACCAGAAATCTTCCTCCACCAGAAAAGCTGGAAAGTCTCCATATGCCGTTGTGGAAAATGGCCGTGTTGGTGGGATGTAAACCCCAACCAAACAAAATGTAGTTGGAACTAATAAAAACTTACATATGGTTTTCCAAGTAGAATATTGTATTGACTTTCTGTCTTAGAATACAATTACAAAGAACAAATCAATTTCAAAACAAAATAATTATGTTTGTTTTAGATTTCCTAGCTTTGTTTGCTGTCTGTTGAATTTAAAAAATGCAATTTCTGTTTCCTTTATCTGTGTAGAAATCACCATGTACATTCCAGTTACTTAAGAATGTGAAGTAATAATGATGCAGGAATTGTGTAAAAGTTATGTCAAATTGTGCACATTTATAGCCAAAATGAGTAAGATGTAAGTAAACAGACCAACACGAATAAGTTTGTTCAGTTACTGAGATCATTTTTAAGGTTTAAGGTTGAGTGAGACTGGCATCATAATTTAAGGTTAATGCTGGCATCACAATACAAGGGTTGGCATTAAACATTAGGATTGAGATTGACATCATAATTTAGGGTTGAGACTGGCATCATAATTCAGGGTTGAGCTAGGGTGGCATAATTAATTGGGATTGAGGTTGGCATCATAATTCAGGGTTGAACTAGGCTGGCATATTAAATAAGGATTGGGATTGGCATCATAATTTAGGTTTGAGACTGGCATCAGAATTAAGAGTTCATGTGGCACCAGAATTTAGGGTTGAGTTAGGCCGGAATCATAAATTGGAATTCAGGCTGACGTCATAATTTAGGGTTGAGCTAGGCTGGATTGAGGGTCCAACTGGCACAATATTTCAGGTTGACTGCAGAATTGGAATCAAATTGTTTCACAACATAAACATATAAAGTTATCAAAACAATTTACTTTATTTTGTGGAAAGATATCAATAATAATATCATTCTTTAAATCTAAAAATATGGATTGTGTCAGAAGAAAAAAAAGTTTTCTGCAAAAAAATTTCATTTTTATTGTTTTTATTTTAAGAAGGAGAATTTAGAAGACTGTTTTCAATTGAAAACATATCTATTGCTTCAAATAAGTTACTGTGATTTTATTACGGTTGATTATGATTTGGCCTAATTTTCTGACACAAATGGTACCTGTTGACAAATTTTCAGGTGAGGAGAATCCGTTATAGATGAACAGGCATTGATTTCTTGTACAGAGAGATTCAGCAAGTGTAGATAATTGTACAGCAATGTTTTCTTGCCAAGAATTATTGATCCAAGTTGACAGTGTGGTCATTTACAGGAAATCTATATGTTACACAGGTATTCAGTATTTGAAAAGGGATTGGAATTTTTGTTTTTCTAAAGATTAAGTGATTGTTAACGAATTAGAGATTTAATCGGAAAACAAAAGGTATGTGTTAGTGTTTGGGGCTTTTACATGTATAGCATATATAGTACAAAGTGACAGATGTCATCAGAAGGTATACTGTTTACCATTTAGATATAGCTTTGGTTTTAGTATTGCCATTTACAACTGAATGGCTTTGGTGGTGTTGTAATACCTGATTATTAGGAATGATAATTTGCTATGTCTCTAATTGGAGTAATGCAGTTGACCTGTACCTGTCACAAGTTATTTTTACCTGTTAAATTCATATACTCCAGTTTCCGCATTATGTTCCAATTCAGTATTATGAATATATATGAATAAATATGATTCTAATTTATGCACTATTTATATTTTGACAATGCATTAAAAAAAAAAAAACAAGAATAAAAAAAATCATAAATTTTGTGGCAGTCATATACCTTCCTCTCTTTAATATTCGGTTATATAAGAGTATATGTAATGAGTTATTGACCTTGATCAATGCCCCATCATTGCATAACAGTGCATCATCTATCCTATTCCTTAATGTCAATTTATTAAGCAGTGCAGGTGAAAATACTGTAGAATTGTGTAAATCAGCATGTACGCGCTTTAGTGGTGCTTAAATGCGCCTATTAATGATTCGGCTTACACTTCTACCTAAAAAGCACTTATTATTACTATATGCATATAGACAATTTATATATAGACGTATTTCCATCAAATTGTCCAGCAACAGGCAAAACCCTTGCATGTGCATACTCGGAAAACACTGCTAGCTAACTGCATTCCGATATTTTTACATAAATTTCTGTAATTTTCAAAATTTATGAAAAACTCACCTTGTTTATCGTGTCGCACATCATAGATTGGTGCTCACAACGAGGAACGGAAGTTGCTCACAACATTTTTACCGATGGACATTTTACACTCATTGTGAGTTAAACAGGCGTGTTATATTGTTTTGTGCTACTTCATGTTAACAGAATTCAATTTGATCGTTGGATTAAGGTTTTTAATTTTGTTAGAATTGAAAGTGATTGGCCTTTGCCACCAGTGATGAGCCAGTCCAGCCTGCACATTACAACCATCTGACCAGGCTGTATACTGTTGGTAGCTCAATTTTTGCATTTTGATACTGAAATCTTTTACAATAATTTCAAACAGACTGTCACACATTCATATGCAGGGCAAGTTCATTAGGTCACACAACACTATTGCAAAGGGTTACTAGTGGAGGAGTGCCTGTGGGCAATGTCCATGCCATCTTATATTAAATATCATGTAAAAATATATACCATCAAACTTGTGTTAAAGTTTACCTCAAAACAAAGATCACTGTGTATATAAAGGTCACTCTGAGACAACCCTTCATTGATTATAAAGAGCAAAGTAACCTCAAAATAAAGACCACATGTCTACAAAGGGCATGTTCAGCCTCTCCCTTGGATGGCTTTTGTTATCAGGTTTGCCTGTAATTTTATTATTGTAAGACATTTAATCTAGCTCTCTGGAAGAACCATTGACCATTTGTATGCTAGCATCTTTTTTTAATTAATTAAATGGGTTAAACATCAAATTTATTATATACATACACTTGGGTATACTTCTGTATTTATTATCTCAATCCATGATATATTTACTGATCATTTGTAGAAAGTGTGATTTTTATTGTTTTAATGATTGCATGTCTATGATTATTAGTAAATATGTAATCTGTGGGGACTTTGTGACTAAGTAATTGATTGTTATTAACAACAATTAAACCACTGGTATTGCATCAATAAGATATTAATAGTACCTGCAAAATGATTTTTTTTCGTACTTGAGTTGTAGCCCTTGATTAACTTGTAATGGACACAAAAGACAGTTGTGTGACAAATTTTTTTTGCCCCTTGCTTTACCTGTAGTGTTTATCAACAACAGTTGTGCAACTTTCTTGACATGAAATTTGATAATCTCACACAGGTGATAACAGGAGTTATGGCCCTTACTTTACCTGTAATGTTAACAAGGCTAGTAAGAACAAGAATTGTGGCATTGCTTTACATGTAATATTAACTAGACTGATATTAACAAGAGTTGTGGCCCTTTCTTTACATGTGACATGAAAACAAGACTGTAAATAACAAGCGTTATTGCACTTGTTTTACCTTTTATGGTTATCACAAACAAGATGACAGCAAGAGTTGTGGCCCTTTGCAAATTTCAAATCCTTTTGTCTGAATGTACAAAGCCCAGAGCTTTGATAAAGTGGTAATAAATATTGTAACATCATTTAGAGGTCCTCTTCCCAAAATTTTAAAATTAATGGCCTCTTGGGTCAAAATTGGCCCTGTCCTCGGTATCATTTGTTTTCCCCATGTGTATGTAGTAAAAGCCTTAAAGTCTTCTTCTCTGAAACTGCAAGGGCTAAATCTTATATAATTGGCATGAAACAATTTCCAGTGAGCGTCTACCAAGATTATTCAAATTATAACTAGTGCTAGGATCAAAGCTGGTACTACCCAAAAGGTCATATGTTTTCCTTGAGTATTACAACCATTTAAATGCATGATGGTCAACCATTGAAGTGCATTGTTTCAGGAAGTCTATGCTATATCAACTTATGTAATCTTACCTAATATGTAATATTTATCATATCTACCACTTGCCCCTCACCACTGTGGGTTCAAATCCAGACAGGGATTTTGGATTATTTTATGTGAGGAAGCTATCCAGCTAGCTTACAAATGTCCATGGTTCTACTCAGGTGCCTGTTTGTGACTGAAATAATGCAAGGAAGGACACCTGAGGTCTTCCGCCACCAGTAAAGCTGGAACGCCGCCATATGACCTATACTGTATCGGTGTGATGTAAAACCAATTAAACAAACAAGCTATCATACCTATTCAATAAATATGCATGACCACAGTACAAAAGACAAACTTTAGTCATCTGCAGCATGAGAGAATGATACTTGTATCAAATGTGAGGATTGATTGATTGATTGATTTTCTTTAGACCGGGCAGTCAAGGATAACTTACGAAAGTGCAAGCACTTATTTCCAGTATGGTCCTTACCTCACCAGACTCTAGAGACAGCTATGAGATACTAGGGAGTCCAGGAACCAGTCCCTAGCTCTTATTGAAAAGACCCCTTGGTTCTTTTACATGCCCAGTGTATAGCACTGATACAATTTGCAAGGATTACCGGGGTTTCTTACCAGTAAACCTCTAGGTAGGTGGGAAACGCTGAAAGTGTCTCTGAAAAATCCCAAGGGTGTTACCCAGGATCGAACCCTGAACCTCAGGAGTGACAGTCAGTGGTCTAACCAACTGAGCTATCGCGCCACCATAACTTAATCTGTACTGAACATTTTATTAAAAAAGACAAATCAGTTCAGGAACTCTGCCGAACTGCAGACTGTTGACTTATTGACCTTTAACTGACTTTCTATTGAAGTACTGAGCGTTTGTGAATTTTTGATTAGCAGTCTGAGATTTTCTTTGAAACATTATCAAATGTAACATTTTTGCTAGTATAGTTATGTAATTTTCACACAGTCTGGAAAATTTTTTTTTTTAAATTATGCGTTTTGAGGCATGAATGTTATAATTATAGACCTTTGGGGAAAACTGTAAAAAGAAAAGAAAAAAAAAATGCTTTTCTATGTTTTTGTATTTGTGATACATGAACATTGTGAAATTTTATTCAGGGCAATTAAAGTCCTGTAACTCCTGTTAGCTTTGAAAATTTACAGAACCGGTTTTAATTGTTTACATAATAGCTTCCAGCATCTAGCAAAAATGCCATACGTCCTCAGATGAGCAATTTGGGGCCAATCTGGCACCTTTAATGAAGAATGTTCTATGATAAGACAATGATCAGAGAATCTATGTAGAAAAAATCCTTCCCAGAATTCTTTATACTAATTGGAGGCTTTTAAGTATTTCATCGACTGTTTAGCAAACTAAATAAGAAAAACTTTGATATTGCTTTTTTTCTCTTTCCTTCATGAATAGAAATCTTCTTTAGATCTTGAATGATCTGGAGAGTATTCTTTGTTTTAAAATGTAGATGGATTTCTTTTAATTATGTTACTGCAAAATCATTATCATACGTGGAGCATTAATTTTCGTAAATTTCGTGGATAGGTCAATCCACAAATTTAAGATTTAATAAAATCTCAGTTTTGTATGCTGTATGATAATATTTTGCATTCACTTCTTTAGCATTTTACTTTTTGTAGAGATAGACAATCCATGTATCTAAGAACCCTGGGAAATGTCTTTTGTGACAAAACCATGAAATTTCACGCCCACAAAATTAAGTGAGTTTACAGTGGAACTCTCTTGTCTTATTATACAAAGATATGGGCATGGCGTTCTTTAATATGAGGAGACTGTCACTAAATATCAGTTGATTCTTTCCTAAGATGGTCATTTTATGTCTAATGGATTTTTCCTTTGCAGCAAGAGACTTTGTTAGTGCTAGGTAAAAAAGCATTGGTTTTATCAGTTCTCGAGAAGTAACTTAAAATAAATTTTAGTGAATTTTATTATGAAAGGTGCAACATCATCCACACCTTCTATAATTGTGTATTTATAATTGTTCGTGAAATTGCATTATGCTATTTAGGCATCTCTGAGCTTTTCCATAAAAAAAAGATTCAAGTATGTGATATAATTACTATTGAATATGTTTGTAGCTGCAAAAAAACTCCCAAAAAAGCAATAACCCCCCTCCCCCCAAATATTCACAAAGCATAGCAGACGTACTGTGAAAAGTTTGGCATGTATTATGGACAGATTTCAGAAATTTTGCCAATTCTGACACAATCTTTAATTTGACATTCAGTCAAAATAATAATAACTTATGTTTTTAAGAAAGTTATTTAATGAGACTGTTTAGCTATAAGTATTGGAGTATTTTAATTGAAAACACATTGTGTATGTCCATTGCCTGAAACAGTAAATATTTCGTTATTATTTTTGTAATGAAAATCATAATGTTTTTGAGAATAAAAAATTATGAGAAATTAATTTGGAAAGTTGTGCCAGTCAAATCTAAATTGAAATATCACAAAACTGTAGTATGACTTGAGTGATGTATATTTATTTACAACAGTGTAGCTATTTTATTCTGTATGTATAGATTATTTCGCTGTTGTCTTTAACATTATACCCCTAATGAGCACTTATTTTACTGACATCAGTGACTTGGATGCTCAGTCTACAGAAAGATTGAGTAACCAGTCTGTGTCTATGAAAGTTACCAGTCTATGTCTATGAATCTTTTGGGCAATAATCTATCAGTCTTTTTTTGGGGCAATGATCTATCACGGTGTCAGACAGTACGTGCTCAATGACTTTCAGAGTGTTTTGTTGTTGTTGCCAAGGTTTTTGCCAAGCCTGGTGTTTTGCTAGAAGTCAGACTTCAGACTAATCTATTAAAGTGGGTGTACATAATTACAGCCTATAAGTTGATTAATGAATCCTTAAATTGGTACTATGCCAAGTTTAGTACTTATGTAAATAGCATCGAAGTTACTGAGTACTTTTATTTTTTTCCTTGAAACAGAAAGCTTTTAGGTGCAAGAGTGTTTTTTTAAAGGTCCTTATCTTTGAAGGTGGGAAAAGTACAAAGATTTCAAGCATTTTTAGCTCGACTATTCGAAGAATATTAGAGCTATTGCAGTCGCCCCGGCGTCGGCGTCAGCGTCCGTGTCGGCGTCTGCGTTGGTTAACGTTTTTTGTAAAGTCAAATATCTCAATTATTACTTGAGATATTCAATTGAAACTTACAATACTTATTTATAGTAACAAGGTACATCATATTGACAAGTTGGATAACTCTGCCTACAATATTGACAGAATTATGCCCCTTTTTAACTTAGAAATTTTGGTTAAAGTTTTTTGTAAAGTCAAATATCTCAATTATTGCTTGAGATATTCAATTGAAACTTACAATACTTATTTATAATAACAAGGTACATCAGATTGACAAGTTGGATAACTCTGCCTACAATATTGACAGAATTATGCCCCTTTTTAACTTAGAAATTTTGGTTAAAGTTTTTTTGTAAAGTCAAATATCTCAATTTTTGCTTGAGATATTCAATTGAAACTTACAATACTTATTTATAGTAACAAGGTACATCAGATTGACAAGTTGGATAACTCTGCCTACAATATTGACAGAATTATGCCCCTTTTTAACTTAGAAATTTTGGTTAAAGTTTTTTTGTAAAGTCAAATATCTCAATTATTGCTTGAGATATTCAATTGAAATTTAAAATACTTTTTTATAGTAACAATGTACATCAGTTTGCAAAATTGCATAACTCTGCCTGCAATATTTGCAGAATTATTTGCCCCTTTGAAACTTAGAAATTTTGGTTAAAGGTTAAAGGTCTTCAAAGATATTTACTTGAAACTTTACACATGCACTTAGGGTCATAATTGGAGGGTCATAATTGTATGTCACTGACCAAATTCCATAACTCTATCTTGCATTAAGGCTGATTCATATCCCCTTTTCTACTTAGTCTCTTGGTTAATGTTTACATGCAAGTTTTACATATCTCAATAACTATTAAAGATATTTATTTAAAACTTCACATATGCATTTAGGGTCATAATTGTAGGTCACTGACAAAGATCCATAATTCTATCTTGCATTTAGGCTGATTTTTCTCCCCTTTTTCAACAGTTTTTTACTTCATTGTACAGTTTTGCTTGTAAGCTGTTATCTCAATAACTACTGAAGGGTTTGTGCCTTTTTTGGGACAATATTATGCATTCATAATAATAAAGTAGTGATTTCCTTGATAAAACATCTTAATAACAAGCCTTTGTACCTTTTCTGTCAAATTTATGTATTCATAGGTAATTAGTATTATTATACTCAATAAAACACCCTTGTGACATTACCTTCCGAATAGTCGAGCCAATACTGTATAATCAGACTCTCTCTAAGGCCTATAACATGAATTTATAAAAAAAATTAGCCCTTTTGTGAACTTAAAAAATTTAACATTATCAAGGCTCTTTTACTATCAAGCACTTAGAATAGTCGAGCGTGCTGTCCTTCCGACAGCTCTTGTATTCTATATCCTGCTTAAATTGAGTAAATGCTTTTACATGGAATTATCTGATATTAATGCAATGAATTTGAGTATCAGCTAGCTAAATTAAACCTTGCCTAAATGTAGTTGACCATCTGTATTGGAAGTTTTTTCTCACTTAGTTTAGACGAGGCCTGAGCCTCTTTATCTTGGGAAGAATTTATTGATAACATTACTAATTTGGAAAGTTAAATCGTGGTTAAGATCAAATATTTGAAAAACAGCATGATTTTTAAGAAAAAGTTCCATTGGGAAGAGGCCTTTTATAGGCCTTTAATGGTTCTCTTTGAACCAAACTTTTTGAACAATTTAAAGGGAGACACAGGCAAAATTTTCATTTCTTCGTTTTGAATTTTCAATTATTATTCTGTAAATGTCCTCAAAATGAATACACTAGGCAGTCACAGGAACAAAACTTTTCTTATAAAGAATAAATGGTGGTTTCCTAACCTGACCCACATGGGTCAGGTTAGAGTGTTAAGATTTCACAATAGTTGTCACAGTGAACTCTGGAAACATTACAGAACATGTCAAATGAATGACTTCTTTCAATCATACAATATCCATAATATCTCTTTATGTAACCTCCAGGGCTTGTT
The DNA here is from genome assembly GCF_026571515.1 of Ruditapes philippinarum. Taxonomy (NCBI): domain Eukaryota; kingdom Metazoa; phylum Mollusca; class Bivalvia; order Venerida; family Veneridae; genus Ruditapes; species Ruditapes philippinarum. Next base: position 149,166 of record NW_026858278.1, read on the forward strand.
TAAGTCACAAGATTGTTTTAAAACCACTCAATGATTCTGTCCGCTTCTAAATTTTGTTACATAATAAATATAGATATATTTATGCTTCAAACCAAAAATATAAAGAATTTATACAGAAATTCATGCTAGAACTTTTAGGGTGATTTGAGTACATAAGATCAGTTTGATATTTTTGTCACTAATTTTGACATTTTCGAGCTTTTCAGTTTTGATATTTACAGATTTTCATCCTAATAATTGAGGCTTTGTTCAGAGAGAGTTTTAATGTAAGGTTAACCATTATAATACTGCCTTTTTGTAACGTCCTTTTTCAACAGATAATTGGCGTTTATATGAACATTATACATGTATTATGATGTAATTTCATGAAAAAAATTTTATATAAAGGAAGATTGCTGTGCTGTAAATTTGTTATAAAAATTCTTGACACTGTGCTGTATTACCCAACCCGCTCTTGCCTAGTGGGTTGGGTAATATATGCAAACAACTGTTTATACATGTACGAGTATAGGGCCATATAGACTGTCAAAAAATCTTTATAACTAATAATATATAGCAATTTTCTCTTTAAAATCTAAAAATAGATACATCGTCCTGTCATTTAAAGAGAAAATTCTGTAATTAGAAGCTTCCTTATAGACAAACTTGTACAAATTAGCAAATTGTGCCATCAAGACAGGTAATTATGTATATTATTAACGTATGAATACACACCTACCTTTATTAGTGTAAAAAATAACGTCTGACAACTGGTACACAGGGAATTGATCCATTGTCTCAGTAGTGTATAATGTTTTTATTAAATGCTTCCCTATAAAGCTGGTGGTTGTCATTTTGAATCTGGACTTTTTTCTGATGCATTTTGCCATCTGTCAGTGTTACAAATTTGAAATGGTCATTAGAAATTCAGGCAGCATCGAATTAAAGGGACTCCACTGAAGTTTTTTGGCATGTAGAAACTGGAAGTGATTTATCGACATAAATGTATAATTTGATGAAGGTTTTGACCAATAACTTGTGTGCAAAATTTCAGATCATTAGCTCATTCTGTTGTAATTTCCAGAATAATTATTCTAATTTTTGAAAATGACCTTAAATCAAAAAGCATTGCATATCAGGCAAAAAATAACACAAAAATATGATGTTCAATTTATTTCTGAGTATATTTCTTAATTGTCTTTTGTATTTCTTTCTGTAAGTGCCTAAGGTGATCTTTAAGAATGTAAGAAATACAAATTTTATATATGCAGGCTTTTGGACCTCAGTGGAGTTCCTTTAAGACATTTAAATATTCAGTTACATTTCCTTTCTTGATATGATTTCCAAAGTAGAACATAATGTACTGTAGCCCTGACCCTGCTGTATTTGTCTGTTTTGTATTTTGATCTGATGTTTATAATTAAGAGATTTCAATATCAAAATACAAAAGAGACTGGTCAGACATCTTTTAAGAGGGGAAAAAATCATTCAGATATTTATTCCTGAAAATAAATTCTTTTTGTAGGTTTGTTTTGATGAATTATTTCATGAAAATCTGCAGAAGTATTTATTTAAAAGACAAAGCCAAGTGAATTGAAATTTGTTGGATTAATAGAAATGTTTGATGACATTGTAAAAAGTCTCTTGAGGAAACTGACAAGCCTTATTCTTCATTAATGACATTATGATTTATTAAGTCAATTGTTATGATAAGAGTCTGACATAAAGAGAGCATGGAAATATCTCAAAGTGGTGATGTTGGTAGTTTTCGCTCCAGCAGTAAGCCTGTAAGCCACATTGAAGTTATACCAGAGCACAGTTTCAGCTACCGCATTGTTTCTGGACAACTGTCAAGCATTTTTACAATACATTTTTTTGTGTTTACTATGAAATAAAATGGATTCTGAAGGATTTGAATAAAATTACAGATTTATTAAAGAGTTCACCATTCATGAGCAGATTTTTTTCCATATCAAAAAGCCTGGGGGGGGGGGGCTTTAATTAGGGGAGGGCGTTTATTAGGAATTTTACAAAGAACTGAAACTTCTGTACATACCAGAGCAGAGGTACAGTTCCATTGACCACTATGTAGAAAGTATTTCATGACCAATGACAATGAAAGTGAAATGCATCACCTAGAAATCAAACATGGATCACCCAATTCAATTCAATCCAATGCTCTACTTATTGAGCTAACGGGAAGTTTACAACCTCAAAATGGTGATGTAGGTTGTTTTTTATACCATTGTTAATGTCGACTTTGTCTGGGTTTGGTTTACTGCCTCTTAACCTATTACTACAGTATTAGATGCCTTTTAACATATTAGTGATTCAACCTATTTTCAGGGTGGTTTTTTGGGTTTTTTTTTTTTAAAGTTTATTTTCAACAAGAGATTTGTTGACCATATGAAAATATCTGAAAGCTCCTAGATAACAGTTATGTCCAAAGTTGTCCTTATTGCATATTTTTAGACTTGATAATATAGGGATGCTACAAAATATACAGATATATTGCAATACATTGATTTGGATGAAAAACAATATAAAACTAACAGGTTGTTGACATTTCAAAAATAGACTGAAGGTCGCGGATTATGCCGAGTCATTTAAAGAGAATGGGAAAAAAATCCAATGTTATGGCATTGTGTTTGTAACATTTACATAGATGCTGTGTTTTAAAATAATCTAAATGTGTGGTCATTATTTAAAGAAAAAAAACTGTAGTACAAAGATTCAGTATGGCAGTATATCATATCATATATATCATATAGGCTGATGCTGCATTGAAATATACCAGGATATTGTTGTACCAGTCTATATAATAATGTAATAAACCCTGTTTTCTAAAGAAATAAGCCATGAATCTGTGGTCAAAGCAAAGAATAAGGCAATACCACTTTTCCTAAAGTACTTTTTTAGGAATCTGTTGTCAAATCAAAAAATAAAGTGAACCCTTGTTAACCAAATCTGTACTACTTAAATGAATTTATGGTCAAATAAGTATGAAAGGATGGGGAGAAAAACCAGTCCAATTACTAATTTTATAACTTAAATATTTTTTAAACCCTTAACCTGCAAAATATCTTAAATGGACTTGTCCATCTGACAATCTTTACAAAACCATTCATCATTTTTAGAGAAAATTTTTAATTTTTTATACTGACTGAATAGCAAACAATGCAGACCATATTGATCTGTGCTGGTCAAATGGAAAGAATCTCTTGTCGTCAGCAGACGGAGGGTTATAAATTACCAGTTTTTGTACGAAGTTCAATTACCTTATATATAGTGCCACTTGATGAATCTATGTTCGGACAGGTATTTATTATAACAGTATTTCTGGCTGGAAGTAAATGACCAGTTGCCAAATCAAATCACGTCTCAGATATTGATGTACAACTAAATAATAAATAATTCACCTCCAACTGGCTCGCAGTTTGTCTGTCTGCTTGTCTATATTGGTTACTGATGAATGCTCCCATAGACAGGTAATGTCATTATATAAAATCTATTGTCATGCATAATATAATGTTCTCATACCAATAGTTATTGCCTGCTATTAGAAATTGTAAGATGCTATAGATATCAAAGTTTGGTATATGATGAAACATAAGAATTATTGGTTAGAAATATACTAAATTGTAAATTTGACAATCTTTGTTTTTTGCCAAGATTTTATTGAGAAGGATCCAAACTATCATAGGATGAAAAAAAACACATTAAAGTTGATAATAGCAAATTCTTTCATATTTAAAAGTAGAATCATGACCATACGGTGACCCCTATTGATTTTGAGGTCACTGGGTCAAAGGTCAAGGTCACAGGGGCCTTGACTATAAGAAGTTTATCTGCATAATAACTTAAGAATGCTTTGACCCATAGTATTCATTTTTGGCATGGAGGTTAGTCATGATTAGTAGATGACCCCTTTTGATTTTGAGGTCACTGGGTCAAAAGTCAAGGTCACAGGGACTTCAAAAAGTTTGTCTGCCCAATAACTTAAGAATGCTTTAACCCACAGTCTTCATATTTCGCATGGAGGTTAGTCATGTTTAGTAGATGACCCCTATTGATTTTGAGGACACTGGGTCAAAGGTCAAGGTCACAGGGGCTTTGACTAAAAAAAAAACTTTTCCGCCCGATAACTTAAGATTCCTTTGACCCACAGTCATCATATTTGCCATGGAGGTAAGTCATGATTAGTAGGTGACCCCCATTGATTTTAAGGTCACTGGGTCAAAGGTCAAGGTCACATGGACTTTGACTTTAAAAAGTTTGTCTGCCCAATAACTTAAGATTCTTTTAACCCACAGTCTTTATATTTGGCATGGAGATTGATCATGACCATAACGTGACCCCTATTGATTTTGAGGTCACTGGGTCAAAGGTCAAGGTCACAGGGACCTTGACATAAAAAAAAAGCTTTTTCCCTCAATTGCTTAAAAATGCCTGTCCGCAGTGTATTGATTTTGACATTTTCACATTTGAAGCATGCTTAGTAACCTCAGATTTGACAGGGAGGTTGTCCTTGAGCTCTAAATGGCCACTGTTGATTCTGACAAAGTGGTATGCGGGGTTATTCACGCCATTACAGTGGCAGTTCTAGTTTTTTCAGGGCATAGATATTTTTCAGACTCAAAATAATTACACTGATAATGATAGAAGTTCTTGAAAATATTATATTTCAGATTAATGTTTTATCAGTGGACTTTGTGTACACAAGCATGCAATAGAGTGCAAGTATTAGTAATGGAAACCAATTGTAATCAAAGTGTCTATTCCTGAATAATAATGGGCAACTATTGAAAAGGATAATCCCCTTGAAAATTAATCTCCAGAGTAAGATTTTATTCATATTAAATTAAATAAATGCCCAATTTTAATTTAGAACTTGAATAGTAATTGATAGTAATTGGTGGCTCCACCTGCATAGCTTTGTCACATAATTGGTACTGATTGTTCCAACAGCCTCCCACACACATCACACATTTTTGTCTCTTACATCTTGGAGGATATGATAGGTTTGACACTGTGTCAGAATTGGTAACATCTTCTATAACTCAAACAGGTGCTTCTTAATTAATCTACATAGTTCATTATAGTTGGAAATAGATGGTTTTGGAGAATTTCCAATGTCTGAGTACTTCTCATTGGTGTGAGATGACCTTTTCCTATAAAGATTACTCAAAGATATGGAAAATAACTTAATATTGGCTATTTCTTTTGGCTTCTCTATTAGACCTGTTTTTGATAAAATCAAATGCATTAAGTTATTAAATTATTTTCTGTCTGAAACTGATAACATGTCATCATGTTTTATATGTATGTGTACATTGAGATAATTGAAACAGTTTTGTTTCATCGTTGAAATAAAAGGGCGTCAAGTTATATTTTGAAAAATGTATACACAGTCATATTGTTGTTATTTTATTCTCATTTTCAAAAAAGACTTTAAAAAAAAGTGTAACTATTAATTTACAAGGTGAATATTTTGATTGATTTCATTGCAAATTATTCCAAAGATTTATATACTGGATTAAAGGGAGACACAGGCAAAATTTTCATTTCTTAGTTTTGAATTTTTCATTCCTTATTCTGTAAATGCTCTCAAAATGAATATATTAGACAGTCAAATGAACAAAACTTTTACCCATATAAAGAATAAAATGGTGGTTTCCTAACTTGACCCGCGTGGGTCAGGTTAGAGCCCTAGGATTTCACAAAAAGTTGTCTCAGTGAACCCTGGAAACTTTAAGGAACATGTCAAATGAATGACTTAGACCTGTTAATGTAACTTCAAGGATTTGTTCAAGTCACCTGACTTGTTTTAAAACTATTCGGTGATTCTATTGGTGTCTAAATTTTGTTCAACATATACAGACATATTTACGCTTCAAATCCAAAATATCTAGAATTTAAACAGAAATTCATAGTGAAACTTTTATAAATGTCATTTTAGAGCGATTTGAGTACATTATAAAGATCATTTTAATATTTTTGTCATAATTTTGCCTGAATATCCCTTTAAGTGATACAACCATGTATTAAGAAAAATCTCATTTAATGAGATAATTATATACCTTATTTCACGAACAAGATTAATAATGCTCTACTAATCTAATGTCTTTTACTCATCCATATGATCAAAAGTATTGTAAACTGTAATCAGAGCATATAGCTCCAGATTTTAGAAACAGATCATGTAATGTAAGATGACTGATTATATGTGTGCTATAAGATGTAACCAGAATTACAGAAGATTAAATCAGCATTTCAATCAAACAATGCTATTATGTCCAAAAACTATCTAGGGTTGTCCCAGAAATATCCTCCAGACAGGTAATTAATCAGGAGACAAGGCAATTTGCAGTTTTTATTTGTTTGGGTCGTCAGACCAAACAAATAATGGTAGCGAAATTTCAGACCCTGATGTTCTTATTTGCAAATGCCGAAAGTAGTCCAAAATGGTTACTTCCCTTCATATGTACATTAACGCCGAAAAATTAAGGGGAGATCACTGCGTAAAGATTGTCAAATGACAGGCGCATTAATTTTCTAACGAAAAAATAGTTCTCGATTGGTCGAAGATTTCTAATGTTGTGTAATTCTTATAGATATACATGCTTATATTCAGCTCCATGATTATATTTACTTCAGTGTTAAGCAACAGGTTTACCATGAAAAAAATATATAGAAATTAATAAGGGTTATATCAACTCTAATAAAGAATAATATGATATTCTTCAGGCTGTTATCTTATAACTCCCCGTGGTCGAGGGGTTTACTCGCTCGCTTTAGAAGCGAGAGGTCCGGAGTTCAAATCCCAGTTCAGGCAACTCATGTTTTTTTTCGTCTGTTTTTATTTTTTTTATTGATTAAGCCAAATAAACATTGAATTGAATATCAGTGTTGCAATTAGTCTTATAGCCAATTTACTATAGTTATAACACTGGAAACAGAATTTGGTGACACTTTACAAACAAATTGGTTTATAATCTCACAACCTCCACCTTTCCCCAAACAAATTCAGTGCCTTCTGTGCTTTGATTTTCAGGGTGTTTATTACAGATTACCTGGTATTTAACAATGCTAGATTTTCAAGGACATTCATGAAGTATTTTATGGTAAAATGATTTAGGGCTTTTTTTCTTAACAACACTTAATGCCTATTTGCTATCAATTTTCTAGAATTGATTGACAAACAGACTGTGTTTATTAATCCATTACTGTTTGTTAGGATGATTAACCTTTTTGAATGCATAGGAAACAATAATGACACACCCACCTGGGTGTCCATGCTGTCTCAACTAATGACACGCCCACCTGGGTGTCCATGCTGTCTCAACTAATGACACACCCACCTGGGTGTCCATGCTGTCTCAATAGAGTGCTGTTGGCTTCCGGTATTGAAATGCCGTTATTTCCATAATTCATAGAAGTATAAGTCCATCAAGCAAATTAAGGAGGGTAAATATCAGTCAGTTAGTCTGAACAATAATTTTGAAAGATTTATTGAATCTGAAAGTCTTTTATTACCTCCCTCAAAAGTCGGAGGGATATTTCGAGAGCCCCTTGTGGCAGAGGGGTGGTCTTTATTGGTTGACGCATCAGAATTGTAGCCATTAAAGTTTAACCCTGCATAATCATTAGACCCAACTAAATGGGTTTGAATAACTGTCATCAATGCATCTCTTAGCTCCAGCAGATGAGGTGGTTTTGACCCCTGGTGTTGCTTTAAGTTTGTAACACCCAAGGCTACCCAAAATCATCTTTCCTTTTTTTGCGCCATACAAGCAAATAAAAAATATATACTTTGAGTGTGTTCCTCTCCATTCATCACACTTTGAAACATGAACAGTTTCAGTTATCAACCTAAAGCTCCATATTGTGGTTACATCTTGTTAAGAAGAACTGCAGTGCCCAAGAATCATAACTCTGATTTGAAAATTTTTGAGTTATTACCTTTTGTTTAATATTTGTCCAGGGCATAATATTGGGGATACCTACTTGAAATTTCACAGGTGGATTGATCTCATTAAAGAGAGGCAGGTAATACTTTTAATTATAAGTTTGAAGTAATCGTCATAGGTGTCGCAAAAGTCATATTTGTAATAGAACTTGTAATCTGTAAGTTGTAGCAGAAGTAGTTAACCTCTAAGTTGCAGCTGTAACAGTAATCATAGAAGTCTAGAATACTTATTTTCACATTTAATTTTTGTTTAGTACTGAATTAATAAAGTTTTAGAGATATCAGCTTGAAACCTTTTAGACTGATAGATATCATTTATGGGGAAAAAAATCATATGCTTTCCAATAAGATTGAATCACCATCAGTGTTCATACGTAAATAATTCTGAATTAATTTATTTAGTATAATCTAATTAATAGCAGGCATTTCCTTTAATATTATCTCTATGGCAGGCATCATAATTAAAGAAGAAATGAGCCGCGTCATGACAAAACCAACATAATGGGTTTGCGACCAGCATGGATCCAGACCAGCCTGTGCATCCGAGCAGTCTGATCAGGATCCATGCTGTTCACTATCAGTTTCTCTACTTGTAATAGAGTTGGTAAGCGAACAGCATGGATCCTGATCAGACTGCGCGGATGCGCAGGCTGGTCTGGATCCATGCTGATCGCAAACGCATTATGTTGGTTTTGTCGTGACACGGCTCAAATATTTCTGCTTAATTCAATTTACTTTCACATTGATCAATAACCGAATAATTTAACTCTTTTTGCCTATAGAAGTCGGAGTCTACCAAACAATGACATTTAGTGCTATTTTGTCCATTTTTTGTACTTATTCATAAATATAATTACAGATAACCATACATTTTATTTGTTGAAATATTTGTTATTGAATTTATGAATTACTCTGTTCATTGTTATATAGTAATCATATCAATTCTGTAGTTTTTGAAAATTTTTAGAGCATTTAAAAATTTGATTTGATTTGCTTGCTATTGCTTTAGTGCGGAAAATGTGATAAGTAATATGTAATGTACATATATCGTCATTCACATTTGCATGTAAAGGTACCTGTTACATTAAGTGTTAACTTTGTACTTGACATTTTTCTGTGACTTCCTCCGGCTTCCCCTTGTGGCTGAGGGATTGCCTTTAAGAATAAATGCATCAGAATTGCAGCCACTGTTTTAAACAGTTAATCCCTGCATGATCGTAAGAGGCGACTAAATGGCTTGGAATTTTGGGAGTCTATGCATCTCTTAGCTCCAGCAGGTGAACTGGTTTTGAGCCCTTAGTGATGCTTTAAATTCGTAACACTGAAGTCAGCCAAAATCTTCTTTCCTGAAAAAAACCAAACAAACAAACAATTTATTTGATGAAATATTTGTTATTGAATTTATGAATAACTCAATTATTGTAAAATAGTAATAATATATGTAGTTAAATGTTATACTCGGTATCTGTTAACATTTATAATAATAGGTTCATTTCTATCTAATTATGTATGATGTCTACACATAATGAGGTTCCATCGGCCTGGTAAGGCACAAAAAGAAGCTTTTGCTGTCAATTACAGAGCCTGGACATGTCACGAGTCATGCCCTTGTAGCGTTAATTTTGTAGCACAATGTAACGATAATTCACCTCCTTGTGATTTCCACACATTATAAATTAGCCAAAGATATAAATTTTTATTCAAAAGTAGTTCACTGTACTTTGGTCAATGAGCACATAAACAGACAGTATCCTCAGGAAACCCTGGGCCACGTTGTTGTTGTTGTTTGAGCTTAATGAGGGTCCATCTGCCCTTTCAGGCACTAAGAGTACGAACCCTGGACATGTCACCAGTCATGCCCTTAAAAGTATGTTAAAATCAAAGGTGGTGACCTGGCCATTTCTATTTAGTTTTTATATAGGCACTGCATGCTCCCCATGTAGTTTTTCCTACTTAAAATCCAATGATTTCAGTGAAAAACTGTCCAGTGAAATCAGGATTTCTCGAGGGATATCAACTTTCTTATCCTCTTACATCAATGACATGAACTTGGTATATTTCTTTACTCTAATGAATTGTTATTTTCTCTTCCTTGTGATGTTTATAGATGATAGGCAATGACTAAACTATTGACCATGTACTAGAAGATGACTTGTAAACATGTATCTGAGTAATACATCTTGAATTTTATGTCTGTTTTGATTGAAAGAAAGATGTAAATCAGATAGACAGGTATTCTTCCAGGAAATTAGCCTGATAGGTAGGTAAAATTTATATTTCACTTATACAGAAAATTGATTTGCAGCTTTTTGATGGTGAAGTTTGTGAATTGTTCCAGTTTTTTGGTTTGATTTCTTTTATATTTCTGTTAAAATTCAGTGTACTTATAATACTGATGATGATATTTTACTGATGATGATGATGATGATGATGACTATTACAATAATGATGATGATTATAATAATACTAAAAGGAATTAACATGTATTTCATTTTCCTCTTAGCAACTTGTCCATATTCATTTAAATTGTTTTAGAATTGTTCTTGTATTGGATATATCTTTGAAAAGGTTCAAGTGCCGTCCGATGTATTGCTTGTTTGTTTTTCTAACAAACATTTTTTGGGGGTATCTAGACATAGTGCTTTTAAATCATGCCTGTATGTTATATGAGGGTTGATCGTAAAACTGTTGTAAGTCCCTCTTTATTTCATTTAAGTTACATCAGTTTTGCAGTCAGCCCTTGAGTCTGATGACTACATTCTGGGTATCCTATCAAACCAATTATCATACCAGTGTGTATGGTATAAGGTGGTTGAGATTCATTGATTCAAACCCAGTACATGGTACAGATGTTTGTTACAATGTAAGACTGCTTCTACAAGGTAAAGATGTGTGCTACAATGTAAGACCACTTCAACAAGGTCAATATGTTTGTTTCAATGTAAGACTGCTGCTACAAGATGCAGATGTTTGGTACAATGTTAGACCACTGTAACAAGTTAAAGATGTTTGTTTCAATATAAGACTGCTGCTACCAGATGCAGATGTTTGTAACAATGTAAGACCACTGCAACGAGGTAAAGGTGTTTGTTTCAATGTAAGACCACTGCAACAAGGTAAAGATGTTTGTTTCAATGATAGATCACTGCAACAAGGTAAAGATGTTTGTTACATTTTAAGACCACTGCAACAAAGTAAAGATGATTGTTTCCATGTAAGACTGCTGCTACAAGATGCAGATGTTTGTAACAGTGTAAGTTCACTGCAACAAATTAAAGATGTTTGTTTCAATGTACGACTGCTGATACAAGATGCAGATGTTTGGTACAATGTAAGACCACTGCAACAAGGTAAAGATGTTTGTTACAACTTAAGACTCCTGCTACAAAATGCAGATGTTTGTTTCAATGTAAGACCACTGCAACAAGGTTAAGATGTTTGTTTCAATGTACGACTGCTGTTACAAGATGCAGATGTTTGTTACAATGTAAGACTGCTGCTACAAGGTAAAGATGTTTGTTTCAATGTAAGATTGCTGCTTCAAGATGCAGATGTTTGTTACAATGTAAAATTGCTGCTACAATATGCAGATGTTTGGTACAATGTAAGACCACAGATACATGTTTTTTTTTGCATGCAATTAATAGAGGAGTGCTTTTCTTTGTTCAAGGTTTGCAGCATTTATAGAGGAACACTAAGTCTTGTCAATCATTATTTGCAGGAAACCAAGTTGATTGACAGCATTTGATTGACAATATTTTATTGACCAATGAAATAACGCAAAATATTCAGCAATGTTCCTTGTTTCCGTTATTTATGGGAAGAAGGACAAGTATAATTAAATGGAAAAATTAGATGTCTAGATATTTCTTAAAGATGATGATCTGCCTTTCTGTTTCAAACAATTTTGTGCGTAATTTTGTTGTTGATATTTAATAAAAAAAAAATCTTTTTGTAATTCAACAATTGAAAATGGATAATATTATAAAATGTTAAGATCATAGTCACTTTGCACATTATTTAGTATATCAAAACAGAATAAAAAAAATAAAAAAATGATATACATGTATATTATAGTCATAGTGATAACCGCTAAAGGCACATTTTTTGCCTCAGAAGTCTGTCTATTTATTTCAATTCTTTACTAAGAAATACTAAGAAATGTTTAACATCTGTTTAAAATGTTTTAATAATGGACTAAGAGTAGTAAAATGTGTAACAAAGGAAGAAAGTAGTGTTGAATGTGCAGTTCAATGAAAGAAAAATACTAATTTGTTTACATATTGCTACCGTTACGACACATTACAGCACATTTAGCGCTACTTTCTTTAGTTCTTAAACATCTAACATGCTCTTAATCCATTATTAAAATTTATTAAAATTGATGTGTTTAACATTTATAAAGAATTTAAAAAATATAGATTTCTGAGGCATTAAATGTGCCTTTAATAAACTATATTTCTTAGAGCAGAAAGCATGTTGAAAATTCCAGTTTCATGTAAATAATTATGTTATTTTCATCTTTTGATGATATTTAACTTTCAAAAGAGGTCAAAGTACTAGATATTGAATGGTAGATAGGGAATGTTCAGAGATGTTGCACTAATTGATAGACTTGTCATGACTTTTTTCTATATCCATGAAATAATGATGCTTATAAAGTTCCTTGTCACTGAAAAAAAACAACAGATATGTCAAAATCTGTCACAACTTTCACAAACACTCTGTCTAATAATTAGAAAAATACAGCTTTGATTAATGATATTTTTAGCTCGAAATTACACATTTAAGTATAGAGAGCCTGACCTGCATTGGTGTGCACATCCAGAACACAGATTATGTGGTGCAGTGAAATAGCAATAACTTCTTTATTTCTTAAGGTATCAACTTCAAACTTTAAATATATGCTCCTTATCATTAGCCACATCTTATGTGACAAAGTTCATAACTCTAGAAGAAAACTCTTCAGAATAAGCTTTCCTTGAACTTTCCTTAAAAAAGATTATTTTTTACTCTTTCTTCTTTATTTCTTAAAGGATAAACTTCATACTTCAAATATATGACCCTTATCATCAATTTTATCATATGTGACAAGGTTTTTTACTCTAGCAGCAATATTTTAAAATTATCTCCCCATGAACTTAGATTTTTCCTTAAAAAATGTAACTTTTTTATTTCTTTATGAATCTACTTCATATTTCAAATATATGTTCTATTTCAAATATATGTTCCTTATCATCACCCACATGATGTGTAATAAGATTCATAACCCTAGCACATAACACTTCAGAATTATCCCCCAATGAACTTAGAATTTATGTTAGAAAATGTTATTTTTTACTATAACTTCTTCATTTCTTCAGGTAACTTCTTCAAACCTCTATTATTTGTTACTTATTATCACCCACATCATGTGTGACAAGATTCATAACTCTAGCATGAATATTTCAAGAATTATTGCCCCCTTGAACTTGGATTTTTTTTTTCATATAAAGTGTTATTTTTTTGCTCAAATTAATTTATTTTCCAAAGGATTTTTTTAAAACTTTCATATCAATTCCCATATGATAATAATATGACAAGGTTCATAACTCTAGCATCAATATTTTCCAAATTATCTTTCTATTAAACTTAATTTTTTCCTTATTTTTTCTGTAACTTTTTTTTTCTTCATTGAATTATTTCAAACTTTATTATCAATTTGTCATTATGTGATAAGATTTATAATGCTTGCTCCCATACCTCCCCAACCCAATAAGTATAGGTCTGCCAATGCCTACATGTTCTTTTAGAAAAAAGTATTTGTAAATACAGGAGCTGAAAACTCAAATATTTTTCTATCAATGTTTTGTTTTCTTTTTCCTTCCTATACGATTATAAGGTTAAAAAGAGTTGACAGTAAAGGCTTTTATTGAGAAGTAAAACTTTTGTCTCTAAATTGTAAATTTGTACATCAAAAGACGTTTTCTGGGGATAATGACCGTAAACTTTTAAATGGCATGAGATATATATAAACACTTTAATTATAATTGTAGTAAGGTTTCCAGTTTCATTTCAAACAATTTACTAATACCTAATCATTTTAATGGCTTACAAACATTGACATCTATTGCAATGTCAGGAAGGACCATGTAGAGTTTCAGTGTCACATGGACAAAACAGAAATAGTATGTGTTTTTGTTTACAACAAAAAATATATATATTTCTATGATTAGAGCTCCAGCTGTCATGTTGTGATGACAATGGAAACCTTTCAATTTTTTACTGAAACTGGAATCTGACTATTATATTGATACATTTTGTTTGTGAAAAGGATTTGAAAAATGAGTTGGTCAGTCATTGACCTCGGATATATATACAGAATATACACGGAAATATATTGCCTGAAATACCATACCAAACCTGTATACCAACTTTGAATGGTAACATTCAATTTCTTTAAATTGCTAAATGTCACCAGGATATTAGAAGCTTGATGACAAAACAATTCTCTGTTCATAATGTCAAGAAATAAGAAAACAAAATGCTTTTGATTAAATTAAGATCTAAAGGTTTCTGTCGGATTAAATCAGTTGTATATACAATATACTGGCTGTTTTTAATGTTTTGGATATTCAGGTGGTTCATTGAACTTTAAAAATACAAATTACAGGAAAATAAAAGTTGCTGTCAATATCTGAAGAAAAGAGGCAAAGGTCAATGATACTTTAAGGAACTAGGCTTTCAAAAGTGCATAATTTTTATTATTGGTCATAATCATAAGAACAAAGATTTTAAACTCTAGTTTTTCTAACTTATTGCTTCAGTTAGGTTTTCATTTCAATTGCCGTTGCTGTCCAGAAACTTTAACATTGGCCATTATTTTTTTTTATTTCTAAATGGATTGTTTTCATAATTGGACGCAACAACCCTTTGGACAAGACCTCCAAGTACTCATAAATGACTTTGACCTTCATGTCAAATATTTGAATTTTGCTTGATTTTTGCAATAATTGGCTATAACTTTGTGACTTAAAGAATGGATTATCTTCATACTGAAAAACAGCAATCCTTTAGACAAGGCCATTAAGTAGCCCAAATTAATTATGACCTTCACTTACCAGGCAGTGACCTTGACCTTTTTAAGGTCAAATTAATGAATTCTTCTTGATTTATGTTACAATTGGCTATAACTTTGTTACTTATGAATGAATAACAAAGTAACAATGTAAAATTTGTATTTTATTATTTACAAGAAAATTATGTTTTCTAGTTCTCACTCCTGGAGTACTCTCCACTACTATATTCTCCCTCTAATGTGTTTGACTATAGAAATAAGACAGAGTTGAGTGTAGCCCTTGCTAGGCGTTGGCTCTTGTTAATACATTTTCATGTTCTTCTATTATTAATTACATGTAGATGATTGCATATTGGATTTGTTAGTTGGCACAGACAGTTGTGATCAACCAAAGGATGACATTTCATTATGATTCACATAGCAGAGGACACCTGTATTGGCCAAAAAGATGTAATGTCATAATTTACTGATTTCATATTGGCTTGAGGGAAGTTGTATTGGCCCATAGAGTGTGGCAAAGGATGTGGTATTAATTTTCTTATTTCTTATTCGCATTGGACTAATAGAATGTGGTCAAGGATGTGAAGATTTAATTTACTTTCTTCATATTGGCTGAGGACAGTTGTAAAGGCCCAATAGAAAATGGCTTTAAAATTTACAAAACAATGGTATTGGCACAAACGAGGTGATGTTTAAATAGTTACAGATTTCATATTGGCTTTGTTTTTGGTCCAATGGAAGTACATGTATTATAATAATTTTACAGATATCTTATTGACTTTGCTTTTTGGCAAAGGGCATTCACTTGTGTTAACATTGTATGTGGTGTTCTTGTTTCTTTTTAGTATCCAAATATTTGATAGGTTGAGGTGAAAAAACTGGAGATAAAACATATGATGATATTACATGCATTTTGTCTCAGTAAAACCCCTGTCACACTAGGGGAGTGTCTCACAGTGTTCAAAGACATTTCAAAAAGCCTAGGTGATTGCAGTAAGATCACAAGCATCGCTGCAGCATCAAATAAAAGCTGAACGATGGCGAGCATTTTGAGTATGCTCAAAACAAACACCCTCACTCGGCATTTTGATAACAACACAGTGGGATGGCAGTAAGAGCGCAGTAGCAACTCTGAGTGAGTAGCATGCCGTGATTATCCACAGCATCTGTACAGAGATTGTGCGGCGTCTCTACTGCTCTTTTAATTAACAATTTCAGCACAGTATAAGCACTGCAAGAGCGCCTTGTTAGTGCTGTGAAAGTGCAAAGAACGCAGTAGAAGAGCAGTCCGAACCCAGGCAGTCCCCAATTAAAATACTGTAAGAACCCATTACAACGCCATGGAAGCTCTGTAGCTATGCCATAATCGCTGTGAGTCTCAGGGAGTGAAGATGGCATGAAGTCTCCATGTGGTCAAAAATTTCAGATTTTTCTTGCGATCTCGCGGCGCTTTATTAAATTTAACAACGCAAATGCAGTGAAAGCGCAGTCTAGTGTGACAGGGCCTTTAATGAAGATAAATAATGCATCACTGCAAACCACCAGAGATATAATTAATTGGGTTGTATAGATTCCTTGATGATTTGCGGTATATAGAACATCAACCTTAGTTTCTTTGATAGCACAAATGGAGATATTTTATTACAATGTAATATGATATTCATATTTGTGACACTTGATATTTATCATTATCTTTTTTTCTTTTTAATGGATATAAAAGTTGAATGGCACATTGAATATAACCTTTTATCAAAAGGTAAGAATTTCTTAAGACTATGATGGCAAGCAATGCCGGTCTGATCAAGAAGTAGATGCAACATGGAACTAAGCAGATTTGGAATACTCTTATCCTAGGGTTTCAAACAAACTGTTATCGTTATTGCTTCATGGTTTAACTACGGGTCACAATAGTGAGATCAACCTTTAAGTATTATCATTATAAAAGCTGTAACTGTAAAATTTTGTATTTGTAAGACAGGAAAAACTATCTTTGTGGAGTTTCAGAGTATACCTGTTATATGAAAACCATTTGTTTTTGACTGATTATTACTGTGACCAAAGTTTTGGGACAACATGATCCAAGATGTTATGATTTGTTTCGTTAACTGTGTGTCAAATCTTGATACATCATCAAACTTTGTTAATACATTACGAAAAATCGCAATTAAATGTCCAAATTTCAAACTGGTTTGAATTGGGTAACTAATGGAATTTCAAGTTGAAAATGCTAAAATTAAGCTTTACTGTTGTTAGTTAAGAGTCCATATATAGTCAAATTGTAAAGAAAATGCAGACTCAGGCATTCTGATGGCATTGCACTTATTAAGTTTTGTCATTTATGGCTGCTACCAATTAATTGATTAATTATTGCCCTTCACACTTGTCTATAAAGTTTATTTACTAACAACAACATGGTGTCTCATGGTCGATATGTATTTAACCTATTTACTGCTGAGAATAATTGATATGGCAGTTAAAATGATTAATTGCAACGAGCAATAAACGTTTATTGTACCAAGTGCAGTCTATAATTTCATTAAAATTTCATGTTGTATCCTTCCACTGGTGTCACCGCTATTATCTGTAAAAACATGATAGGCTAGTCATCTGTATCAATATTGATCGATTGATTGGTTGATTGATTGAATATTCTTTTCAGGAAATTAATTAGCATATTAGCCCGATTTTTTCTTTCCGAACTTGTTCATTATATTTATCTTAAAATTCACAAAGGGATTACATAATTATAGTCACTGCTTACTTGGGTTTTATATTGCCAATTTGTTTGAAGCCATCTATCAAAAAAGACTATTTTACCTGCATTATTTACTGGGCTATTCATTGAGCAACCACTAAAGTGAATTCATTGAAACTTAATAACTTGTTTCAGTTGATCAATTTCCTTCAGATTTGTGTTTCTTTGATGCATTTTCATGTGTTGTTCTTGTATCTACAGCCATTCACTTGATTTGATTGAAAGATCCACTAGGATGCATCACAACCATGTATACAGTGAACAATGTACCCTATCTTGCGAGCCTATACAATTCAATGTGTAACCCTGTCTTGCTAGCCTATACAATTCAATGTGTACCCTGTCTTGCTAGCCAATACAATTCAATGTGTACCCTGTCCTACGATCTTATACAATTCAATGTGTACCCTGTCTTACGATCCTATACAATTCAATGTGTACCCTGTCTTACGATCCTATACAATTCAATGTGTACCCTGTCTTACAATCCTATACAATTCAATGTGTACCCTGTCCTACGATCTTATACAATTCAATGTGTACCCTGTCCTACGATCCTATACAATTCAATGTGTACCCTGTCTTACGATCCTATACAATTCAATGTGTACCCTGTCTTACGATCCTATACAATTCAATGTGTACCCTGTCTTACGATCCTATACAATTCAATGTGTACCCTGTCTTACGATCCTATACAATTCAATGTGTACCCTGTCTTACGATCCTATACAATTCAATGTGTACCCTGTCTTACAATCCTATACAATTCAATGTGTACCCTGTCCTACGATCTTATACAATTCAATGTGTACCCTGTCCTACGATCCTATACAATTCAATGTGTACCCTGTCTTACGATCCTATACAATTCAATGTGTACCCTGTCTTACGATCCTATACAATTCAATGTGTACCCTGTCTTACGATCCTATACAATTCAATGTGTACCCTGCCTTACAATCCTATACAATTCATTGTGTACCCTATACAATTCAATGTGTACACTGTCTTGCAAACCTAAACAATTCAATGTGTTATACAATTTAATGTATATCCTGTCTTTCGATTACAAGCACATGTTACTTCCAATTTATCTGCATTTTTCTTGGGAACCTATATATTTTAAATTGTTCTTTTCTCGCGATAACAGGAAGTAAACTTGTTTATATACTGTGTTGCATGTAGAAATGATGGTTTGTAATTACAAAGTACCTATTCATGGACCTTAAAAATATATGTGTCAAAAGCTCTCTCTTAGTGACTTAATATATAAGCAACTAACTTAAAACTTTATCAAAAACATTTTGTAAGCACCCAAATTAAGCAATGATCCCAGAAGGTCAAGGTTAACTATCAAGCACTGAATATCTGGAAACTGTGGAGTATGCCACTCCTGGGACGTCAGCTCTTATTTAATTTAACATAACAGAATACACCTGAAAGTTTTAAAGGTTTTTTTTTTTTATTTTTTTTTATACATCTGTTTTTTTTTTTAGATCTTTTTTTTTTTTTTTTTTTTTTTATAATCTTTTAACAGATTTTTTTTTCCAATGAGCAGTTTCTTTTTCAAATATAGTGGACAAAGTGTCACTGATATGTTCAGACTCACTTGATAGCATGTATAATATTGGCTATATATATTGATTATGGAAATAAACTGGTTTCCTGTTGGTATTGTATGACTTATGGATTTTCCCCCTTCTTTCTCTATATTTCCCTATACCTGTGTTACCGCTGGATTTTAAACTCCTCGCCAAGTTATATAGCAATGATAACGCTGTGTTAGGCAGAGTAACGTAGATGTAAGTTTTTGTGACCGTACATGGATTAGGTTACTGTTTTTTTAATCGTGACTATATATTGAACATTTCAAAATAAAAAGGTTTAATATTAAATACCAAGTATTTGTATGTACTTAAACATTTTAATAGGATTTCTGTATGAATTTTGATATATTTTTGGGATTTAAAGCTTAATATAATATGGTTTTAAATCAAGGATTTAATACTTTACAATGATCTGAAGACAAACTTCGTCAGTTTCTGTAACTTGTGTATAAAAATAATTCTTTTTTTACAATATAAAGGTATGGATGTATATTATGTGTATTTATTTTTGTGTTTTGTTTTTAATATGTAAATAATTTTAGTATAATATTTTAATAGTTTTGGGTATTGCATTTTACCAGGCTTTGAGAGTATTAAGAATACTAGGTTTTTTTTCAAAGGTATGAAAAATATATGTCTGTACAATTATAAATTATTTATACAAAGATACTGATTTTAATGTTGTATTCAACATTATGATGCTTTGGTGATTATTAATACTAACAGATTCTGCTCTCAGATACTTTTATTAACATTTCTTGATCAAATATTGTTTGATATAGATTGAAATTAATAATAATAATAAAAATTTATTTCAGTATATAAATACATGGCATTTCATTGTACAATACAAGAAGCAAATTATCACATTATTATTGTCATGTGTGAAGATAAAAAGCATATTAAAAATAAAAATAATGACTTAAATAAAACCTGAAGAGCAGTGATAAGAAGACAAGGAAAAACACAGAAATTAACCCTTTATTGTGACTTCATCAATAAACTTGTAGTAAAAAAAAATTTTTTTAATTAAGGAGTTTAATCAAATTTTGTGTTAATTTGACATTCAAATAATTATGAAATAAAGGAATGATCAAACAATTTTATACAATCACATAAAAGTAGCATTTACAGTATTTACCTTTATTTGTTGATATTTCAAAATATATGGGGATCATGTAAGATACAAAGATATACTATGCTCATTCTTAAGTGAAATATTTTAATCACAGAAATTTATTGAAATCTATGAAAAATTCTTACTGAATACGTCTAATTTGAATAAAAGAATGAATAAACTATGTTGGTCTTTTAAAATTTTATAATTTTTGGGACCCACATTCTGTATTCATAATGCGACCACCTATAGTGTGTAGAACTTTAAACATATAACAGATCTTCCTAGTGTGGAGTCAAAACATGTTTATTTTATATTTGCAAAGAGACTGTAGCAATGATCAATATTTTCTAATATCTACTTTGAACCTAAGTATTCTTTAAATAAGCTTTGCCAATCAAAAATATATCAGCGTGGTTCAAAGCATATTGAAAATCTTAAATATTATGATTGTTATTTCAAAGCAAAAATTTTAGATTTACTTTTATTGTATGACTGTAATATAGAAATTATACAAAATTAAAACTTTTCATTTCAGTATCAAAAAAATTAGTGTCATTATCTTCTTAATTACTCCCAAGTTGAGGTGGTGGTACAGCCATTAGTGGTTCATGCATTAGACTCAAGTAATCTAGGACCGCCAGCAGCATGGGTTCAAAACCTAGTATCATAGGCAAGCCGTTATTTCATTGAGCCAGATACTTTACACTCATTGTCCAAGTACTGGTTGGTTCCAGGAACGGAATCAAGAGTGTTTCAAAAAGCTTATAGCTTCCAACACAATGATAGTAAAATAAATTCTGTATAAACTAATTATTCCAAAATCTATGAAGAGGGGGGCAAGTTTTTACTCTGCTTCTCCTGTATATAGTTAATAATAGTTTTTTGACTTTAAAACAGTAAAACAAATTATTTTCATAAGTTAGCACATGGATAAATGTCAATGTTGAGATTATTCATAATATTTTGTTTGTGCTGTGTCAACAAACCTTGTTTCCATGGCAACAAATAGATAGAAATTAATAAGCATTTAAATGGTAAAAGTTGGAATCTGCAATAACTTTCATGATTTTTCGCTCTCCTTCCTAAATTTTCAATAACCCATGCTTTTTAAGTCGAGAATTATTTTAGTACTGGACACATTGGGAAAAATGTAAATTAAGTATTTTTCATATTGTGTTCTCAACTGTAATGTGTACATTATGCATAAAAACAATAGATGTTGTTGTAACAGATAAAGGTATTGTCATTGCCTTGAAAGATCAGTTGGTTCAAGTTGACCTGTATTGTAATACAGACGGGAACAACTAAATTAATGTGCCATTATTGTCATGGTTTGTGCTTTAGAGTATTTAAATATACCGCGGCTACAATAATAAATCATAATTTGTTAATATATTGCACTTTTCAAATTTTTATCTGTAAACCTAGGTGTTTATAATTAAATACAGTGGTTTACAGTGGTTCCTGACTTTCTAACAATGTTAACCAAGTTCAAAAAGAATAACGGCAATCAATTACTTGGTAATTTTGTAGGGCAAAGTTATTCAATGTCATTATGTGTGATACATTTGGGATTTTGAAAGTTGTAAATTGGGAAAACTGCTGTGTATTGGCGGTGTTTTTTTGGGTGCTCTTTTCCAGTCCTCTTTTTTGGTATTAACAATATCATGAAAAAAATGCTGGTCCAGTCCCACCATCTACACTGCACTGTCAGCTGGCTCCCTTAGCAACTAGTTGAATACACCACCATGACTACAGTGAAACATTCTAACGATATGCAGGAAAGCATTGGAAGCTTGTCATTGTGATCTTAGAATACCTCAAATCATCATTGAACCATTCCAAATTTAGAATATGCCATTTCCATTGCACAAAATTTTAAATGATTAACATGTTTTTTTATATATTAATTTGTAGGTTCCTATGTACATGGGAAGATAAACAATTTTTGAGAATTTCATACTTTGTTTATATTCATTTATCAATAAACTGTGAATAATGCCTTGCCAAATTATGACCAAAGCATTTATGAATTATTTACTGATAGGAAACTCTTATTGCTCATGAAATTTTATAAAAAGATATAGTTTCTTCAGTATCTTTTAGATAAGACATTAATGCAAGATGTAACTAAAAAATGAAATAACAATATAAATTGACATAAGCCATGTATATAGTTTATATTACTTAGTATATAACGATTATCCAATGAAGAGCAACATATATAAATAATTATAACATAACACATTTTGTTATAAATATGCAATGTTATAAAAATATATATATAACAGTTTGTAGGTGACATTATAACAAACAATAACCTGGTGACTGCAAATAAGAGTTACAAACTGTGATTTAATATTCTAATATATAAGCAAATAAATCTGTTATGCCTAATTATTTTACAGTTATTTGGAAAATGAAAAAGAAAATTATAATAGTTTATGATCAAAAGTTATAGGTAATCATGTCATATAAGTTGAAATTGAAAATTCTACGAAGAAATAAGCCCAAGCTTTAGGCGTAATAGTTATGCAGTATTGTTTGGATATATTAACCTAAGACTGATTTAAATATTCAAAAGTTCTTGTTTGTTTTCTCCTTAAAATATGATGTATCATTAACGCATTAGTGAAATATAATGAATGGATCTTTCTGGTGTTTACAGTTTTATGTAAATTGGCTAACATGTTATCCAATCGCTGCACTGAGATAATACATAGTCACTGGTTGTCCTGGTTTGCACAAAAGAGCACGTGCTTATGTTTGTGATACTGTTTGTGAGCAGTTGACCTAGCAATGAATGGAAAAGGTGTGGCTAAATGTTCCGCTACGAAAAAACCGGAAAGGTCTATTGTATAGTGCTTGATACTTCAGTCCATACTTATGGCCTGATGGCTTAGTGGTTAGTACAACAGAATTGTAATCTCTTGGTTGCAAGTTTGAATCCTCAACAAACCAATTTTTTTAGATTTCTTAAACTTAATTTTTTTCTTTCTTATATGCATAGTTTAAGATAAGATAAAGTAGATAAATACATGTAATTTTTTTAATTTCTAGTGTCCTTTTTTTAAATTGTATGAATTCTAATTATATACTTTTTATTATTATTTTATAATGTAAAAGCGAGTGCTAGGGTTCCTGAGGGATGTTGAATTTTTCCATTATCTCCCATGAACAAACTCAACACACCGAGTCTGCAATTTTCACGTAAAAATCAAACCGAGTCTGCAATTTTCCCGTAAAAATCAAACTGAGTCTGCAGTTTTCATGTAAAAATCAAACTGAGTCTGCAATTTTCATGTAAAAATCAAACTGAGTCTGCAATTTTCATGTAAAAACCAAACTGAGTCTGCAATTTTCATGTGAAAATCAAACCAAGTCTGCAATTTTCATGTAAAAAATCAAACCAGGTCTGCAATTTTCATGTAATTTCATTGTTGAGGTATCACCTTTTTTTGGGATTTATTTTTGGATAGGTATTTTAATTTTCATTAATAATGTGTTGTGTAATACAATGAGTGATTCACATGCACAAAATACATAGTGTTCAAATTTTGCAATAAATGACATAAAAAGTAAAAGAAAATACATGTATGGCAAAGTAATATTTTATCATTATTTTAACCTACAACCTTTGAAAGATTGTCTTGTGGTGGTAATTTTAAGTTATACATCAACCTTTGCACTGTACTTTAAATTATTTATAAATCTGATAATGAATGAAAAAAAGGTCAATGAAATTATTCAAATGTCTTAGGTCAATATTGCCAAACAATAATGCAACATTATGAATGGCAACAGAAATAAATATCTACATAATATCCAAAACCAGTGGCAAATTATAACAATGGGTATGTCCTTAAAAAGTTATAAGAAGACAGGTGACTATGTATTATTCTTTTATATGCTTTGAGAATTATAAAAAAAAAATGTTGCAAGGGTGTTAAGAGGATTCTACACAACAAAAAAAAATTGTTTAATGTTTTTGTTGGTTTAAAGAATTTCATTGATGGTTCAAAATTTTGGTATTTTGTTGTTTGTTCACAGATTTAATATTGTATTGCTGGTTCACTGTCTTGTAATTTTGTTGCTGGTTCACAGTCTTGGAAATTTGTAGCTGTATCACTGTCTTGGAAATTTGTAGCTGTATCACTGTCTTGGAATTTTGTTGCTGGTTCACTGTCTTGGAATTTTGTTGCTCATTCACAGTCTTGGAATTTTGTAGCTGGTTCACAGTCTTGGAATTTTGTAGCTGGATCACAGCCTTAGAATTCTGTTCCTGGTTCACAGTTAAGTAATTTTGTTGCAGGTTAACTGTCATGTTTTTTTTTGCTGCTGGTTCACTGTCTTGTTTGTTTGATTTTATGCTTTTTCCCAACAGTATTTCAGTCATATAGGCGTAATTTTGTTCCTGGTTCTCTGTCTTGTAATTTTGTAGCTGGTTCACAGTCATGTAATTTTGCTGCTGATTCACTGTCCTGTAATTGTGAAGCTGGTTCACAGTCATGTAATTTTGCTGCTGATTCACAGTCATGTAATTTTGCTGCTGGTTCTCTGTTTTGTAATTTTGCTGCTGATTCACTGTCCTGTAATTGTGAAGCTGGTTCACAGTCATGTAATTTTGCTGCTGATTCACAGTATTTTGTTGCTGTTTGTAGAATCTTGTTGGAAAATTTGTTGCCGTATTTTGGTATTTTGTTACTGAAGGTCTTAGTATTTTGTTGCTGGTTTTGGTGATTTTTTTTGCTGTTTTGGGGGGTATTTTATTGCTGGTTGCGAGGTATTTTGCTGCTGTTTTTGTTTTTTTTTGGTATTTTGTAGCTGGTTGCTATGTATTTTATTGCTAATTACTTGGTATTTTATTGCCGATTTTCAGTTTTTTGTTGCTAATAGTGTAAGGGTTGGAATATTTGGCATTGTAGATTGCTAAAATTAAATTTTTTCAAACTATTTATGTTTTATTTATTCGGGATGACTTGTCTTAGCCTATTAGCACCCTTCGTCACTTATCAATTGATTATATTTGGATTCAAACTTTAAATGTCATTAATTGATTTTACAACAGGTACTTTAAGTATGCTAAATACTGTCAGATTTATTTAACAAACCCATTTAATCTACAATCAATTTATCCCCATTCTAATTATCTTTAAGCTCCCTAAATCCTGCCATATTTTTGTTCTATGGACTTGCCCTGTATAGATTTTGGCTCAGTCCATTATTCTTATTTTCAAAATGCTAAAATTAAGTGTAAGAGTATGTGGTTTACAAATTTTTACCTGTTGTTTTTGATATTATTTTGTTACCTTAGTATGACACAATCTATTACCATTAATTCTACAATATTTCATATGAAGGTACATTGTGTACAAGTGTATACAGCTATATCTTATGAAATATTTTCTATAGAATTCATAAATATTAAAATCATGCTGCTTACATAATGGTGTGGTAGATTCTCAAAATAGTTGTAACATAGGATATGACTGTTCTGTTTATTTAAATTTGCATGAATTTTGTATGAAAATAGAATAAAAAGTTCTGGAACAAAATAGTCCAAGAGATGGAGTTTTATTGCATTTTTTACGGAATGTCAGTGGTTCTACTCAAGTGCCCATTTGTGCCTGAAATAATGCACGGAAGGGCACCTGAGGTCTTCCTCCACCAGTAAAGCTGGAACGTCGTGATATGACCTATACTGTGTTGATGTGACCTAAAATCCAAACAAACAAAATTTATTGCATTTTACTGACGGTCACCAAAGGAAACATTGCCACCATTGTAAAGAAAATTATTGTAGCTTCTAAAAGGGCATTTCTTACGCAGTCCAGGCTGCTATTTTCAGTAGGGTTAAGATTTAACCATTTTGCAATGTTTTCATGCATCTTAAGGAATCTTATGAATGAATTTCTTTCACACAAATATTTTAGAAGAAATCTTTTTTCAAAAAATTCAAACAATAAGTTTTTAAACATCATGTTTTAGATATTAAATTATAAATAGCTTTTATAAGCTTTAAATTGAAAAGGCTTATGCATGCAGTTTGCATATTAAGTGTATCATTAATTTATATATCTTTGTCTGTATTTCACAACTTTTCTGACTTTTCAATAGTTACTAGTATTGTATTTTTTATTATATTTTCTTTTGCCTAATTCATGGTCATATATTTTTATACAGCGGTAGTCAATTTCATTAACATTTTTTTAAAACTGTTTCCAATTGGACAGTCAGAATATGGCCCAAAAGAAATAAAATGAAAGGTGTATCCATTAATCTCGGAAAACAATATTTCCCACTATCACTTAAGCTTTAAACCCAGGAAAAACATTTTTGAGCCGATGTTATAAGTTTGAAATCAGAACATTTTAATGATATGGGTCAATTGTCAGGATATATCCGTAGTAGTTTTTAAACTTCTCTATTATCTGCTTTTTGTTTGATCGTTTTAATCTGTAATCTGTGACAAAAGAATTTAATATTACGTCAATACATTGTGTTTCGCACAATAATGTGGTTCTCACTCCGAGGTTATAATACATGTAACAAACGATTGTATTTAAATCTACTGTGTTTTGACATTGGGAACACATTTAATTCCAATAGGATTTACAATATACTGCAGTGTAATGGTTTATAGAAAATTTTGAAAAAACGTTTTGAAATAATTTAAACTGTGTGTTTGATCTATAAGAAACGTGTCAAAAGTTTCGTCAATCTGAAATATATAATTTATTTGACTGGATTTTTTTCTTCAACAGTTTGTCAAAGGAAACGTCATTTTGTAAGAGATTTTTAGTGATGGACAGCTTTTAAGATTTCATCTAATTTATTCATAATACTTAGACTATAGGTATGTTATTAAAGTAGCTGGATATATATATACAACAAGTAAGTTGGCTTGCATTAAAAGTGATTTACGTCATTCCATACTCCTATGTATATTTGTCTAAATCTATTTACGTACACATGTCATTAATTTTTTTTAAAAGCCTTTTACGCTCGTATGTTGACATTTGAATTGCAAAGTTGACGTGAACTTTACAAAAAAAATTTTTGGAGAGCTTTAAGAGACAAGGATTTCGAGTATAGATTAATTCACACTTGAAGAAAAGTCCTTAAGAAAATTCTATTCCCATTTACAGATAGATGATGTGAAAAGTAAACAGACTTAAAATGATTGGAGAGAAAAAAAAAACTATGGTTTACTTTTAATTGTGAATGATATAAACATTGAAAAAATTGTAACATAGATTAATAGTTTTTGACTGCTTGAAAATTATAGTTTGTAAGTTTATTTTTTTGATAAAAAGATTTTAATCAAATTTTATTGTTATTTTATCATTATTATTGTAGTAATCATTATTAATTCACAACATTACAATTTCTATTTCTTAAATTTCTGCATTAATGTCATTTAATTTTGTTTTTTCCTTAAAAATAGTAAATGTGATGTGTGCTATTTAAATAAAATGTGTGAAAAAATACCTTAAGAGAAGACTTCATTTTTTTTTTCATTCATTTGTTGTTTTTCAGAATATTTGTAGAATATTATAAATGTTAAGAGAATATTTATTACTTTGAATGAATTATAATAAATCTCTTGGAGAAGTAAGTAATTACCTCTGCATTTGTGGTGAACCAAAGCAGGTGGAGATGACCTGTATGTTTGATCATAGTCTGCACTGTTGTCTATGTAGTAGTACATGTTTTTAAATTTTATTAAAGGTCCATTTATTTTGATGAATTTTCATGTATAAAAAGGAATTAATAACGAGTCGCCACACTGACAATTCGCCCCATAATGACTCGCCCCACTTAAGTGATGGTTTGCCCAAAATGAGTGACGATTCGCCTCTCTTCAAAATATAATTTAAAATGTACTTTAAGTTATTAGAATTACAAAATGATTAGATTTAATTTATATTTGTGTGATATTAGTAATATTATCTGGAAATATAAATTTTATAATTGTTATGCCACCTGAATACATATTTTTTTTTTATCTAATTTCAGACCTACCATACAGTTGATACAGAGTCATAGAAACATCATATCAACTATTTAAAGTAACAATGTGATTGAATAGGCAGAATACGTTATGCTGTGGAAAATCAGCATTGTCTTGAAATGACAAGAGGAAAGTTAAAAGATGCGTTGAAGGGAATGATTGTTATATACAAATAAAGATTCTGTTGCAAAAGAGTCATCAAAAAGACTTGTAACAATGTCAGTCAAGTGTCAGATACCTTTGTTGCTACGACGACGGTACCGGTCATGGCGTCTGTTGATATTAGTGTCGGTATTCATTATAGGCTTCCTCGGAATAATTTTACCAGCAGCTTTGTATAAAAGATATTCAGAGAATGTTATGAGAGAGACGTTTTTTTCACGTAGACTGTTGTCTGAAAATACAACTGATGCTGGATTTCAGTACCCACCGGACGCGTTTTCTCTCGAACAGAGGCGAGACGGCGCAGTGATCTTACATGTGATTTGCCTGATATACATGTTCGTGGCATTAGCTATTGTCTGTGATGAATTTTTTGTTCCCTCCTTGAGTGTTGTAATCGAACGTTTAAATATCTCAGAAGACGTTGCCGGGGCGACTTTCATGGCCGCAGGTGGTAGTGCACCGGAACTTTTCACCAGTTTGATTGGCGTGTTTTTTGCACGGAACAATGTAGGAATAGGAACAATAGTGGGTTCTGCTGTATTTAATATTCTCTTTGTTATAGGAATGTGTGCATTAGTCTCAAAAACTGTATTACACCTGACATGGTGGCCCCTGTTCCGAGATGTTACCTTCTACAGTATCGATCTTATAGTGTTAATTGTGTTTTTTCGGACTGGACAAATTTACTGGTGGCAAGCCCTGACATTGTTTTTACTATACCTTTCATATGTAATTTTCATGAAATTTAACACAAAAGTGGAAACCTTTGTGAAAACGAAGATCTTACGTCGGAAAACCAGAGTACACAGTGATAACAATTTACTTAATGAGGTATGTATTTTTTTTTTTTTTCAAAAAACAACTTAAAAGGAATGTTTATTGTGTATGTTAATTTATATTGTGTTTCTTAGAAATGTTACATAAAGATAGCCATACAGCTATATAATTATAGTAGTTTAAAGCCTATCAAAATTAGCAATTAAAATATTTGTATTTAAATTGCAACAAATTTATCTATATTTCATTTACAGCAAGTGCATGGAAAACTATCTTAATATGCTGAAATATTAAAATCATGATTCAGTGATTGAAAGTTGGCTTTGTTACAGTTTAAGTGCCAGCCTCTCAACAATGGGAAAATGAGTTTGAGTACCACCAGAACTGGTTATAATTCCAGGATTCGCAGCCTCGAAGCTGGTTTACAGGGTATAAAGCTATACATGTATCTCATGAAGTATTTTTACAAAAAATTATGGTAAACTTACACTAGTCTTGGTCTATAATCTTATGGTAGATTCTCGATAGAATCAAGGAT
Source organism: Ruditapes philippinarum (assembly GCF_026571515.1). Classification (NCBI taxonomy): domain Eukaryota; kingdom Metazoa; phylum Mollusca; class Bivalvia; order Venerida; family Veneridae; genus Ruditapes; species Ruditapes philippinarum. The sequence continues at coordinate 179,150 of NW_026858278.1, forward strand.
TTTATAGTTCTTGAATGATTTTGAGCATGTTCCATTTGCTTTTTAGGTAAAAATTCAAACATGTTTCTATCATACAGGTATTTTTGAATGATTCTCTGTCAAAAAAATAAAACAAAAACTTTGTAGACTACAGACAACAGATAAACATGTACAGCTTTATACACTTTAAATAAGCTTCGTAACAAATGAGCTATAAATAATAATTCATTATAGAGGTAGGAATGGCGTGAGAATATGAACAAAACAACACCTTAATTAATATTATTTATGTTTCTCTTGTAGAAAGGACATTTACCTGTGTTCTCTCATTCATCAGAGATAATGACATCATTATGTATAGCGAGGGTTGACCGCAAAACTGCAGTAACTTGTATGAAATAAAGAAGCACTTGTAACAGTTTAGCAGTCAACCCTCAAATTATGTTTTATGTAATTATAACTGTAGAAAACTGTGTTCTTATGATTCTTTAATTCTGAAGGGCTCTATCTATCTATCCTCGCGGGGACGTAGACATGGTAAGAGAGTGCATCTCAATAATTCGCTTTTGGTCGCCATTTTGATCGCAACCTAACTGGTGTTACATTTTTGCAATGTGTTGTTCAATTTAGAAATCCGTTTTTCTGAGCTCATTCTTATCATACTACAAAGTATTTATTGAAAAATTTGTCTTAGTTCTGACATGTATTATAGGGTGAAGGATTTTCATTTTTTTGGTATTTGTAATATTTCTTTTCAATTCCTTTTGGCATTTCCATGTCTTTGAGTTCAATTTATAAATCTGTAAATTCTCTTTTTTCTTTGATTGTTTTAAAAACAATAATTGGATCAAAACTTACAAAATTATGATGCAATTGTAATTAAACAAACCTTAAGGAAGTAGAGCAATATATAATTACAAGATTGATTTTGTCTGCAATTTCTCATTTATATCAGCCTGATAAATTGCTATAAAAGACAGATTTTAAGAAAACATTGTTCTTTCCAACAGTGTCAAATTACTTATTTGTATATATCGTCACCTTAGTGCAGTAGTAAAAATATCAAATATGAATTTCTTACATAGACAAGTTCTGGGCTTTAAAACAGAAAAAAACAGAAAATTTAGAAATACTCAGAACAAAGTGAAAATTGTATTTTTTAGCAATTCTTTGCCTTATTTAAATTAAAAGCATTGCAATGCAAATCATTAGTCAATATCAAATGCATCAAATAGAACATTTATCTCGACAAATTATTTCCAGTCCAGTCATGTCAAAAAAACACAGTTGAGTCCCTTTAATGAAAGAGAAAAGCCTAGTATGGGGACACTTCTTATCGAACTCGTACCAAATATTTAGGTGACGTAATTTAAAAATAGAAAGTTGAAGCAGACGCATTTAATTTGTATTAGAAACTTTACATTGAAGATGACGCAGGTATAGACCTACATTGATGTACATTTTTCGTTTTCATTTTTTAAAATAAGTAAATTCTTTACATTGAAAATAATGAGGCGTAAAGAGAATTTATTCAGAAGGCATATTTAGTCGCAAAAGCTGTAAATTCTATTCACACTTTCAATTGAACACTTAATGTATTTGAATCCATTCTCAATCACTCCTGAATTTAAAACTGTTAGTCTAAATATTTAATCGAAATGTGTCTATTTATGTTAAGTATACAATAAAACTTTCGCCCGTCCTTCAAATTTAATTTCATATATCATTCGCTCTATCGATGTGAATTTATTTCAGGGGTTTTACAAGCGTCAATGATCGATCCAATTTTTTATTAAGTATTGATGGAAGCAGTATTGAATTTTTCACAAGCTAGACAAAATGATTATTACGAGGCTATTTACTAACACCACTAGTTTCGATTTACTTGGATTTGACCGTATGATATTTTGGGTCTGTTTTCCTCCCTTACATTTAACGTAATATACATTTGTACATTAATTTTATTTTGCTTTATCATTTACAGTTTTCATACCAACTGTACATGTATTTAACGTTCAACCAACCATTCAGACTCAGTAAAGTTTAATTATTTATTTTTTTATTTTTTTTTCATCATTCATGTAAAAGAGATTCTGTAACATAAGATAATACATTTTCCGATACAAATAAATCAAAATGGCCACATTATTCGACTTCTTTTTAACCGGTCCTCGAGTGTGTATATATGTTTATTAAGCCGTAACCATGCACGCTTTTATTTGCAATTGATTTAACATTGGTAGTTTTCAAGCCTCTGATGTCAGAGATGTTTTTATTGATTGCGTACTTAACAAACTCGCAACAAACTCACGTTGATTTCGCGGCAAATCTTTCATTAATTTACTTAGATTTACAATTTCTATCGCTAATCAATGTCACCTGATGAAGCTTGTCAGTAAAGAAGCATTTTCTTTATGCCTGTAACCTTATTTATCTTTAGTATTATGTATTTTCCAGTTAATTCTGATGTTGGAAAATGTTGTTTTTTTATGTTGCTCAAATAGCTAGAGGTTCCAGTCTTTATACTTTGTTATTGTAACAGTTGTACAAAAGCTGTCAATAAACTATAATAGAATTTACAATCTGTAGAAGCATAAAGTTAGTCATTATTTTTTTCTTTATGCCATATTAGGCTCTTTAAAATTCATTATTAATTATACTCAATTAATTATAGTGATTGCATTGTATGCTATATTTAAAACAACTATACTTAATATCACTATTACCAGGTACATAAAAAGCATAATGTGTAAATATATTGTAGTAACATGTCAAAAAATTGTAACATTTAAAAAATTATAACTCCTAAAACAAATGGTACATGTTAACAAATTGTAACATGTAAAACAAATGGTAACATCATAAACGAATGGTAACATATAAATGAATGGTAACATGTAAACAAATTGTAACTTGTAAAACAAATAGTAACATGTAAACAAATTGTAACATGTAAAAACAAAATGGTAACATGCAAATAAATTGTAGTAACATGTAAAAAAATTGTAACATGTAAAACAAATGGTAACATATAAACGAATGGTAACATGTAAACAAATTGTAACATGTAAAAACAAAATGGTAACATGTAAATAAATTGTAGTAACATGTAAAAAAATTGTAACATGTAAAACAAATGGTAACATATAAACGAATGGTAACATGTAAACAAATTATACCAAGTAAACAAATTGTAATGTAAACAAATTGCAACATGGAAACAAATGGTAGCATGGAAACAAATGGTAAACATGCAAACAAATTATAACATGCATACAAATTTTAATAAATAAGCTAATATGAAAATAAAATTTCATTTAATGAATGTTAAAAGATACAATAAAAGGTTTAATTTTTTTCTTACTTATTTTACCAAGAATTTTGTGTGTTATATTATCAATTAAAGATTGTTTTTTTAGCCAGTGCTTGCTTAATTAAATGGACATTAAGAGTATTAGGTGTTATTACCTTCAGGTTCATTAAATTCTCAGTGCCTAATGTCTCGTGGCATATTTTCTCAGTAATACAGATAACTGGTTGAAGATAGTACATCTTCTATACAAGTATCTATTAGCTGTGTCAAGTTATCCTGTCAGAATATAAGTTGACAGTTGAGTTGACACACTTTTGTCAAGGATGGGTTATTTTAGTGCAAGAACATTTCTTAGAAAAAGCTATAATCACATGACCGCCATTTAAATTGCTACATTAAGTTTGATAGAACATCAGGATACATAGCATTGAGGGATGTTGCACTTATTCATCATCCCTCATGTACAGCCTCAATCAAACCGAGTCTGCAATTCTTATGTAATTTTGTTGTGATTATAATGCTTACGAGGGATCACTTTGTTTCCAGATTTTTGTAAAAGTGTGTTGATATTGCAGTATGCATTTGACGCCTACCTGTTTAAGCCAACCCCTGTTATAACACTAACTTCATTATAAGGCTCACACAAAAATATATATAAATAATTATATAACTTTTTCTTGTAACTCTTCTGTTGTAAATTCTTAATCTGAGAATACGTAAAAAGTATCAATACGCTCAAAAAATAAATAAAATAAAATAAATATTTAGCTATGTTTACAAAAAAATGGTTGATAAGAATATAAAGGCGGGATGGCGGATTGGAAATTGTGCAATTGCCGACGTAATAAATCTTTTACAGCAAATTAAATAACCGAAATAGCATATATGGAAGATTGACTTTATTGGCTGTAAGTTATTAGGATGTTACAGTTTCAATATGCATTAGAAATTATCCTTCACAACTGATTACATAATTTGAATTTTTGGGGGGTATCAGTTCAAATGCATATCTTATTGAATAGGAGTATATAGAATCTGCATCTTTATTGAGTTGTTTTTTTTTCCCCATTTGAATAAGCTTAAGAAAATGCGGTTCATATCAGAAATATATTTTATTTAATATATTAATATCTTTATAATAAAAAGTGCAACTTATTTTGGCAACAGGAGTGTGTTTTGATGAGATTAAAATTTCGCATGCTTTTTCCTTTAGCATAAATTATTTTTTGAATTATTAATGTTTTAAATCTTTTTATGATATAAGTCAACCTTAAGATATGAATGGGATTTAAAATGCACTATAGGTCATACTGAGGACATAGGTTCAATATTCTAGAGTTAAGAAATATCTAAACAAGATGGCATCTGAAATCAAAATTATAGTCCATATTTATCATGATCCGCCTTATCTTTTATCCCATATTTTCATTACCTTAATTATTTTTTGCCAAAATTTTAGTTATTAACCTTAATTGTTTTCTAAATCACTATCCACATAATAAAATAAAGAAATTTTTTGCCTAAAATAATTATCTTCCTAAGTTATTTATGATCTACTTAAATGAATATTTGCTTAAATTGTTATCTTGGTAAACTCTTATCTGCCAAAATTATTATTAGCTAAATTATTACCCGCCTAAATAATTATCTGCCTAAATTATTATCAACCAAATAATTATCTGTCTAAAATAATAATCAGTCAAATAATTATCAGCCTAAATTATTATCAACCAATTTATTATCTGCCTAAATAATTATCAGCTAAATTATCAGCCTAAATATTCATGTGCCAAATTATTACCTGTCTAAATGATTATCTACCTAAAAATAATTATCAGTCAAATAATTATCAGCCTAAATTATTACCTGTCTAAAAAATTATCAGCCAAATTATTATCTGCCTAAAAAATTATCAGCCACTTTATTATCTGCCTAAAAAATTATCCATCAAATTATTGTTCGCATAGATAATTATAAGCAATTTAGGGAAGATTCAGTTGCCATAAACAACAATGCCATCTGTGATTGCCCTAGCTTACAGGCAATCTGACTCTGGCTTCTATACTGTTGGCAGCTATTTTCTTACCTCAAACTGATGTTCTAAATTGAAAGCAGAAAAAGGTTCATCATACAAAAATAAAACCTGGGTTAAAAAATGGGAGGGTTAAAATATAGTACAAAGCTGTCTATGTCACTCTCTTAAAACATTGTGACAGAATTATAGATAAAAAAAAAGATAATTGGAGCTGTATGCTGCCTGGCAGCTCTAATTATAACAGGCTTTAACATAACCTTATCAATAAATCAATAATCGTGAATGTTATGTAATGTTTAAAGTTTCAGATTTCAATGCTCTCTTTGTGCAGTGAATACATTTTCGTCTAAAGGTAAATTTCTTTAATCTTTGAAAGTTGGTGAAACTTGAATTTTGTTTGCAGTTCAGATGATATTTCAAGAAAAAGTTGTTACCCGTGCCCTGCAGATTTAGCCTTGTGTCACATCTGTGCAGTCTGACCTGGCTCTATACTGTCAGTGGGTCAGTTTTTTGTTGTTGATAAATCAAATCAAGCTTTTGTTTTGTCATATATCATGTTTAAAAAAAATATACCTTTTAATGTCCCAATAAAACCTTATTAAAAACATCTGTGCTATATTAACTTCCATAATAGAAGCCTATCTATTTGAACTAAAACTGTTCAAAAAAAGACAAAAAACAAAATAAACCATGTCACAGACAGGTTAATCTTGACATAGTAAATCATGTCAAATTTTACAATTTACCAAAACACAGTCAAATTTAAAACTATAAAGTAAACCAAAGTGCATTGTCCTTATGCATATAAAATTTATATTCTTCAAATTTAGATTGATATCAATTTTCATTCTATTCAAAATGATGAAAAGAACAAAGATAATGTTAACAAAGAAATGTCAATCTAAAGGACCTTAACAATTATACATAATAATGATTCCTAAATATTAGTTTCAATATAATGTTTCTATTTTGGTTTATTAATGTAACTGCTGTTTCAAAAAAAGAATACACATGTGGACTTCCATAGACCATCCCAAAGTTATGAAATGGCTTGCTTAGGCTGTAAGATTTAATACGATATTTTTGTCATTATAAATCATTAAGTATGCTATAATTATTTGAACACTGACCTTATCAAAGCTAGTATTAATTTTAGTGCAAATATTATAATTGTCAGCGCTGGCATTAGAAAATGACCCTTAACATGGGCAACGTCAAAATAAGTTAAAGTTTTCATTTATATCAAAAAATAAAAAAATAAATTGCCCTTAAAATGTTGAAGATAAATATATATAGTTAACAATAGGCACATTTCAGAAGTATTTTTATTTATTTTAAGAGCTTTAAAATTGAATTTCATTAAGAATTGAACATGTCAATTTTAAAATAGTTTAAGGCTAGTTTTGTCATGCATTTGTAAGTTGTTAGCCCTTAACATTCTGGGCTGTGTTTAATGGAAAATCCTAAGAGTATCCTTATTCTTAGGACAAATTCTGTGGACTTTGAAATATAATGCGTTCTCCGGAGAAAAGTTAAGAAATACAATGACAGGTCCTTTTATTGGCAATGTGTAGATATCCATCAGCATTGCTATTCAGAATTAAAAAGAATCATAGTAATAAGGTCATAAGTTAGGACATTTTCTTTGAAATGCAAAATTGTCTTAATTTTGGCCTTAAGACTGATTTCAGACTTAAAGGACTTTCTATGGAACTAAAGGATTAGCTTTTGACAGTATAGAGCCAGGTTCAGTCTGTGCCTGAATTTTAGAAAATTAAGACTGTTCTAAATTTAAAGCTTAGGCAAAATCCATTGCATAATTATCAGCAGATTTAAATTAAAGACCAAGACTGTCTGCTACAAAATTAATTACATAATTTGGTTACTTAACAACATTTTACTTAGTATGTCATGTACAATGGAACCAGTCAATCCTTTTCTTCAATCATGCTCAGCCACAGCTAGTATTCTGTTATTGAAAATTCATTCAGTAAGAATCAGCCAAACTAATTGGGTGTTGAGTGATTAATTAATATTACATGTAAGACTTTTATTTTCACAATTATCCTTAATTGAATTATGCATGATGAAAGACTTAATGATAATGAAAATGGAGATCATCCTTTAGTAACAAAAGGTAGAACTTGCAGACATAAAAGGCATTAAACTCTGTAACTTTACCGTCTGCCATGCATGTCTGTAACTGATCCTATACAGAACAGAAACATTGAATTATTTATTTAGGGTCTTAAAGCATTTTTTGTTGTTGTGACGTCTTCTTTTTTTCCAATGATTTTTTTTAGGTGAATTGTAAACAGGCCAATAAGAATCTAGATAATTACATAGTGTTTTTTTGTGCTAGACATGTTGAAAGCATGCAAATAATATTGTGTACTGAATAACACTATAATGACTTTTTTGCACTCATGTTTATGAAATTTTTTTTAAATGTATTGAAAAGAAAAGCAAAATGCACTTGCGATCTATGTAAGCTGGCAAAGAGAGGTCAAAATATTATGCAAAGAAGTACGCTTCATTTTTGCACAATTTCTAATATGCATGATTCAGGGAGCCATGAAAACATCCGTCTGCGACATGACCTAATGATAGCCCTGGTAATTTCATAATCAAAACAATTCCCCCAAATGACATCACATACTCTTGCATTAAAAACATTTTTATACCCTGATTTCTTTATACAAAACTTGAAATTACTTAATCAAACATATTACTTTAATTAGAGGATAGGGCTTAAGCTTTTGCATGCATTTACATGTTTATAACTGCAGAAGCCCCCAGAAGGGAGGGTTTTTCCACTGGCAGCATCCAAAAAAAAAATAAAACAATGATTTTCATGCAATATTTACTGTCAATGTAAATTATATACAAAGATATTTCAGTCTGCCAGTAATACCAATTTATATCATTTTATGGTAAGATATGTTACAATATTCCAATACCAGATACAGTAACACTAGACCTCAGTTTAATAATTTCTAGTGCTATTAGACACTAGGTAATAATCTAAAGCCACACAAAAGACAAAAATATTTATGTTTCAGCTTCATACATCAACTTTACACTTAGAACCTAATAATTTTGTCTCCAAACAATGGCAAGTATCAATTCTTTGCGAGAAATGAGAGAAATGTTTTCATATATGTCTAATTAACAAGTTTTTTAGATCATAAAAACTCAGTTTTCTACAAAAAATATATTATTACATTAATAATTTTATTACATTGTATTTATTACAATGTTTTTTGTTTGTTTTTATTTTTCATCAGATTCGTCATTATTTTATTATTGTATCATCATTATGATGGTATATTATTATCATTATTTCTGATAAATTTAATAGTACTTGTTTCGTTTTCAGGATCACAGGGGTTGTTTTATGCTGTTCCATGTATTATATGGTTTAAATGAATGGAAATGTTTATATGGCATTTGTAGTTAGTTTTAATTTATAGTTTTAAGAAAACTATGAAAAACTACATTTTCATTTTTCATTTTTTTTTACAGAAAAAATGCTGTTATGTAAAAGAAAAGAGAAATACTAATTTATACTTTTGTTTTGTTCATTATTTTAGCAGGATATAATGGCAAATAGGGTAGGTCTTTGAAACAGTATGCTTTTCTTGCAAATTTCCCTGAGTTTTAGATACCATTAGGCTGTGATACCTATTTTTGTGCTTTAAGTATTGAAGCTAAAAATGCCACTGGAAAATGCTAGCTGGTTTGAGAACAGATATACTTGACACACACAATGCTATTGGAAAAAATATAAAATATAAGATTTATTTATTTTTTGCAACAGAACAAAATATATTAGTGAAATATTATTACCTGTTGTTGATATAATAAAATTAAATTTCCAGTGGCACTTGCTTTCATTGAGATTAGCTAGATGTATGTTGATCAAGAGTTCTTTGCAACACAATTTTTTACCCTTTAATTGCAATGCTAAATTTGCATGATGGCCTTGGGCTTGCCCTGCTCTAAATAATGAGCTTAACCTGCTCTAAATAATGGACTTGCCCTGCTCTTGCCCTGCTCTGAATTATTGACTTGCCCTGCTCTGAATTATTGACTTGCCCTGCTCTGAATCATGGAATTTGCCCTGCTCTAAAATTATGGAATTTGCCCTTCACTGAATTATGGAATTTGCCCTGCACTGAATTATGGAATTTGCCCTGCTCTGAATATGTAATGTGTCCTGCTCAACCTGCTGAAACCAAGAGATTAGCTGTTGCAGCCCTGCAGTATAGAGTCAGGCCAAACTGCACTTTCATGCCAGCCTCGGTACTGTTGCCTCAGATTAACTTGAAATTTCCGCTGTGAAATACTCTAAAATAGATCAAATGGAAGCTTGACAAGTCCATTTTAAGAAATTCAGGAAGTTAAAGGTAAACCAGCATTTGAGATAATCCAACTTGTAAAATTATGTAGCCATCAGAAATGAGTCTGGTCAGACTGCATGGGTGTGTCACTCACTGTGCAGACTCTCTTGTGATGGAACAGACAAGTCACTTTTATTCCAATGTGTTGCACTGAGCCTTGAATGCATAATGTCAAGATTATAGTGTACTTTTCTATGGTCATGACTTACATGTTTCTTGAATGATTGATAGTAAAAGAAACCACTGAATGACTAAATACCATAGATTTTTGATATAAGAAAAAATGTTTATAATTGTTGTTTATTCAAAATTATTGCTTTGTTTTTCACATGAATGAATTGAAGGTTACATTTGGAGCTCAGAATTAAAGAAAGTTTTTCTTATTTATGATCTTCAAATTTCAGCTATATTTTAATTTTGAATTTCAGCCATAATTAATGTAAATTCAAGCTGTAATTTGTATTTTAAGCTCTATTAAGGATATAATTCCATAATTTATTCAATAGGTCTTGGTCTTTATTGAAAATATTCATTACAACCATAGTATGGATAATGATTGCTTTTTTTTTCACTTAAGAAAAAAATGGTATTTTTTGTGTAAAATCTGATAAAAAATTAATTTTATAAAATGCAAGCCATAGAATCAGCTGGTCAAAACATTTGATCTTGAAGCGTTTTGCTTGTGACCCTGAGCCTTTGAGCATTATACACATTATTTCATCAAGAATGCTTTACATTTTGTGCATGATTGTTATGTGCTATTGTCTTTTCCCTTTAAAAATATATACTTTACATGTTTTTATTGTAATAAGATAGGAGAATGTAATGTATTGTGTAATGCAGATAACATTGCAATGTAGAGATCAGTTGTTATTGAGATGTAGTGAGCAGACTTGTGTTTAGAGTGTAGTTTTAAATTCAGCAGTAAACAATCAAAGTAATGTAATGTACATGTTTTATATTTTATATTTATTTCTCATGAAAAGTTATATGTATCACAAGCTATAAATTTTGAGTATTTATCAATGTGTAATTTTTTTTCCAAGTAATGAATTGCTCCTTAAAAAAAATCATATTGGTTTATTTTATGCAAATCACTACACTTCTTCAGCATTGTAATATATTTCTGGCCATTTGGTATCAATGATTCCTGCACATTATTATTGAGGCCTCTAATTATTCCTGTTATATTCAAGTTTAGGTTTATGAACAATTATTTTAAGTGGATCAGACCTGAAATTGATTTTATGCAGGTATAGAATTTGTACAGTTTGAGAGTTGCAGTGAGTTCCCAGCTAAAATCATTAGAATCTGCAGCTGCAATTATTACAAACAAATCATAATTTTCTGGCTCTGAATGACAAAATGTTTTAAAATATTGAGAATCTAAAAGCTGTGTTTTATTTAAAAGCTCTGGAAACAATATTTAATTTGAATTAATTTACTACTATTGTCCATGAGCAGTCTGTGGCAAGCCAAGCCTACAACATTTTCAATTTTCCCATTTTGGACATTCTTTAAAGCAGCATGTCTCCACATTCAAACTAATTTTCATGAAAATTTTGAAAATGTGTCAAAAAGTAAAAAAATATTTTTATATTATAAAAATGCATCTTTGTTACGTCACTTTTCATTGGATAAACATGATGTCTATATAATTTTATATAAATTGCTGTAGTGGATTTATGAAGTGATTTCATTTCTTTCTTTAGTAAAGGAAGTTTGAAGTATTATATATCTGTTATAAAGTTTCTTGACTGGTTATACATGTATTTCCATATATAAATGGTTATTTGCAATATAACCAAAGCCATATTATACAAATAACTGTTTATAACATTAGTTATACAAGAAAAGCATTGATGCAAAGCATCAAAGGGCGTCCAAGCAAGAAATGCAGCAAGTGAAGATGAACTAGTACACATATGATGACAAGATATTCTTATAAACTACCAGAAATGTATACCACTTATGAATGAGCGGACGAAAGACATTGTTCATTATGAACTTTGATTAGCATGCTAGAGATTAGAATATTATACAAATATGGACTTTTTAGCTGTTGAATATGATGTGATATGTACTGAAAAAATTAATATTGACCGAGGCGATTGTTATTTCTTTATGATCGTGGTTATTAATAGCAACGGATATACATGTATGCAATCATTTATAATCCATATGTGTAACGCATGATCAACACGTTTAAGTTAGTAAAAATATGACACTGGTTATATTACCATGTTGATCATGTTGAGCATAATTGTTTATTATACAATAATTGTAATATCTATTAATTTTAATTAAAAAAAAATACAAATTTTATGAATATTGTTTTCTTTTATTCTTTTTTGTGTTTTATGTGCTATTTTAATACTGAGTTTTTACTACTCTTTTTTATTAAAATTGTAAAATAAATTTTAAGAATTCAATTGTCATATTGACCGACGATTATAAGTCAAAGCTTAACTGGAAAAAGTCAGTAAATTATGGTTTATCTTTCAATATATAATATTGTTTATTCTTAAACCATGTACATGTACATTGTATTTTTCTTTATCATTTTTTAAATTATCGATCAATTGAATAATTCATAAAATCTAATTTGTAACTTTGAATAATTCCTCGGCATCTTTACTAAACACGGATAACAAATTGAATAATTAAATAAAATGTTTCAAAGTTGATAATGTCATTTTAATACCATAAAAAATGTACCTTTTTCTCAATTATTGTACATATCACGAATTTATATTACATATAAATCCGTGTACATATTTATTGTTTTTATCTCATATAGATAAAATGAAACATGCTATTGTTGTTTTTTTTCTAATTGTAACGATATCAAACATCTACTCCAAAACCGGGAGAGACCGGACAATAAACGTATGGTACTATTCGCCGGTCACTAGTAAATCCTGGTCAAAATAGACCGGGAGAGACCGGCATTTACCGATAGGAGTGATAAATAGATATATCTATAAATAGGTTTTTGGAATATTTAGGTCATCAACTGATCATTCTAGGATACATGTACAACAATAACATACCATGACATGATAACCGACTGTGTACTACAAAATGAGAAATAAAAAACCCCGAAGAGCGCGATTTATTGACGGAAAAGGTTATTTCATTTGTAAATGTTTGCATTGCGAAAATTCATTGTAACATATCGCGACATTTCATTCTTATTTAATAATCAAGCACCCTCATACCGATCGGAATTTTCGGCTTTTATTATGACCGACTAAAAGGCTCGAGAAGTTGCTGTCGCCCTTTCACAAAATCTGATCTCATTCCATAAGAACGCCAATAAAGGATTTGACAGGTTATATGGCCCTGTATGAGCGATTGTTTTGCAAACAACCATTTAAATACTGTCATATAACCTGTCAGGAATATTTATAACGAATTTATAACACAGCAAACTTCTTATTTTGAGATAAAGGTGAAATTACTTTATATTATTGACAGCAGCTGTATATATAAAACTATATAAACATCATGATTATCCAATGAAAGTGACGTTACAAACGTGCAGTATTATAAAGGGCCATAATTTATAACCTGTCTGAAATCTTTATAACTAATAATGAACACAAATCACAAAATTTTGTTGAGTCAGCAAAAATATAATAATAAATATTCATAATGAGATTTGGGTAAGATGAAAGACAGAATCTGATGTCTGAAATCTGATTTCTTGTCTTAAGATATGGCATTAATCATTGCCATAGAACAGTTAACATAAGTCATACATTCTCGTAAACATTTATATACAATCATCTAAAGTAATGCATGAATTATTCCTGAAATATAAGAAATTTTATGTCTAGACAGTAGGGGTTCATGCAAGATTTTCTACTGCAAATTGATGCTTTCTTTTGACAGAAATGTCAATATCTTCCTAGAATTGAATTAGATACCATTTCTAATAAATATAGTGTTTTTTTTTCTTTATAGAAAATCTAATTATTGGTTTTATATATATCAATATGGAATGAAACAGTTGAAAGGAAAAAATAGGCAGTCTACCTACAGTATTTTTGTCAGATTTGTCTAAGATTGTTTGACCATGTATTATATAACCTGAATTGAAAAGGAAATAGAGAAATTGTCTCTATAATTTTTGTCTATATAGTTGTTATTACTTAATGTGATATTGTTTACGTATTTTCAATTTCTTATATATTTTTATCATTAAATCAAATGGTGTTTCAAATATATTGGTAAATAGTCTCATGTAATGGTATACATGTAATTATATTAATGTACATGTATTGGTAATTATAATAATGCATTGATATTTTGATGCATTGGTAAATTTATGTATTTGTATTTTGATTTACTGATATATTGGTATATTTTTATATACTGGTACATTATATGTCATATTGGTATATCAATGCATTGGTATATTGATGCATTGGTAAATTAATGTAATGAAGTGGTATAATATTGTAATGTACTGGTAAAGTATTTGTACATTAACTTATATTGTGTAGTGCTATATTGATCAATTAAGGTAGAGTTGTATATTAATTAATTGGTATAAAATAATGTACTGGTAATGCTTATTGGTACATGTAATTATTGTATGAAGCAATTGGTATAATATAGTGTACATTGTATATTGCTATTGTCGATACATTGGGATATTTAATCTTATGTTGTGTATTAAATTGCTACATTTTTCAATTAACTTAGAGTTGTATATTAATTTTTTAGTATGTTTATATATGTAATTATGTACATAATTAATTGTTATGTTACTGTAGGTTTAGAGACTTGTATGTTTTGTGCATAATGTATGCTGCATGTGGAAAGCTTTTACCTTGCATATGTTCATTACTTGTAGGATTAGGTCTTTTTGTTTGGTGGTTTTTTTGGGGTTCCATTTTTACCATTTGATTCATGTGTTGTTATTTTTGATAAACATGTAAATAAATTAAGAAATTATATTCAGGTTCCAGCAGAGCTTATCGGCGATTTAACACGGGTTTGGAGTTTTGATGCGTAGGGATTGAATAAGTGGTTAATTATTTTGTATCAAAACAAAAAAAAACCAGTGTTAAATAGCCGATAAACACTGCTCAGACAGATTTTATTTCGATTGTAACAAGTTAAAATAAAGTATTTTTCACTGACGCCAATTTTTCAAGTTGCTTTTTTCATATAACACTGTTCTATTTCTCACCTACTGTCGCTAAGGCTAAGGTAATAAAAACTATTTAACAAAAACAAAAAAAAAATAACAAAAAATGTTTCACTTTTTATATCAAAATTTCAACAGTTTAAACTTACGTGTCACACTTGATTGTATTGTTTTTGTAACATCAGTGCTACATATGTAGATTAATCATTCTACAAACCCCACCCATGGCAGTTGAAAATGATGTCATTCTGGCGCCTTTATGAATGAGTTGCCTACTTAGGATGACATCATTATGCTGCTTATGAATTGGTGCCGATTGGTCTTATATAGATTTTATCAACTGATATGGATCAAACCTGTGGCATTAGTGTATGTGAGATATTATTTTAGCATCATATAAAGAACATAATAAGAATGGACAATATCAACAATAATGCGTTATTATTGTTGTCTGAAAAAGGCTTTGTAAACAATTTTATCGAGATCCACATTTACATGTAGTCCTTAACCAGTGTTTATTGGCAGTTAAACACCTTATTGTGTATAGTGACAAAGTCATGAGGAGTGTTAGAAGAAACATTAATGTACTATTAAACTGAAAGAACACACATCAATTCTTGTCCAGTTCATAATCAGCTGATAAAATGTAATTATGAAAAATATTGTTCTGTCACTTATTATATTGTTATGGTAACAGAGTGAATTTAAATGTCAAATTCTTTGCAGGTCAATTTTCTTTCTTCAGTATATGACATAATATAAAAAGTACATGCGTAAACTTGGGACAATAAATCCTTTGTTGCAAAGGTCAGCTATGCAATTTCAAGGTCACTTTTAGGTCAAGAACAATGACCTTGATAAAGGTCAGGCATTAAGTTAGTCTTTGTTCTTTAAAGGGAGACTCAGGCAAAATTTTGATTTCTTAGTTTTGAATTTTTCATTCATTATTCTGTAAATGCCCTCAAAATAAATATATTAGACAGTCAAAGAAACAAACCTTTCCTCCATATAAAGAATAAAATGATGGTTTCCTAACTTGACCCGCGTGGGTCAGGTTAGAGCGCTAGGATTTCACAATAGTTGTCAAAGTGAACTCTGGAAAGGTTAAAGAACATGTCAAATGAATGACTTAGACTTGTTTCAACCATACAATATCCACAATATCTGTTATTGTAACTTCAAGGGTTTGTTAAAGTCATCTGACTTGTTTTAAAACTATTTGGTGATTCTATTGGCGTCTAAATTTTGTTCAACATATATAGATATATTTACGCTTCCATCCAAACTATATAGAATTTAAGCAGAAATTCATGCTGAAACTTCAAGAAAAGTCATTTTAGTGTGATTTGAGTACATAAGATCATTTTAATATTTTTGTCATTATTTTGCCTGAATATCCCTTTAATCACAGAAATTTAAAATACTGTGACGGTATTTCATATTTTAATCAGACCAATGCTAAAATTCTTATACTATAAGAAGTAACAAAGTATCAATATTTCAAGTGGATCATTTTCTATTGGCAGGAAATCCTGGCTAACAGGGTAGGTAACTCTGGTAGAAAATGCTTGATATTTATAGATAGGCATAGATTTAATAGAATAGGACTATTGGTTTAAAACCTGTATATAATTATCAGTAAATTTTGTATATTTTTGTTCATTATTTTTTTCCCAGAAAAAATCAGTTGTTTCAAGTTGAACACGTATGTCTACAAAAACAAAAATATATTCTTTATAGTGCTTTAATTGACATTTTAATGTGCTGATATGATTTTTTGATTATTGTTATTTGAGTTTTTAATTTTTCAGAAGATTGTTGACAATTATAAATGATGTTTCAGTTAGTAGCTTATGTATTTTAGACATCTAGTGCTGTGTTTTATATAATTATAACATTATGTAATGAGATAATGACTTATTTAGATAAGTTATTCACTTTGCACTAGAAAAATAACTTTCTGTGCCAATTGTTTTCATACTAAATGTTCTCAAACAATAGAAACTAGTTATTCATGTTCATGTACAAAAATATATACATGAACATGCTGCTCTGATTACCATATATTACAAATTGTTGTATTATAAAACAGTTTGTGAGTCAGAGGTCATAACTGATGCATTGGAGTAGATTTAATACATGTACATGGTTAATATATATGATTTAGAATTTTGAATGACTTAATAATGTTGTGACAGTACATGATTGAAATGTATTCTAGCAAGGGTACTTTTTATTATACATGTAGTACAAGGTTGAAATGTATTCTATTGAGATACAGTAAATGATTGAAATGTACTCTACCGAGGGAACTTTTATCATACAGTACATGATTGAAATGTATTCTGTCGATTACAGTAAGTGATTGAAAGGTGTATTCTGTTGAGGGAACTTTTATTTTACAGTATGTGATTGAAATGTATTCTATTGAGGGAACTTTTATTATACAGTACATATTTGAAATGTACTCTATCAAGGGAAGTTTTATTAAACAGTACATGATTGAAATGTAATCTATTTAAGGAAGTTTTATAATACAGTACACAATTGAAATCTATTCTATCAGGGAACTTTCATTATATAGTACATGATTGAAATGTACTCTATTGATGGAACTTTTATTATACAGATTACAATCTGCTTTAAGGAACTCAGCAGATGTGGGTTTTTTCCCATGAAATCATGGGGTACAAACAAATATTTTCCATTATTAAGCTTCATGGTGCACTACCATCATTGATACATTTAGCAAGCTATAACTGAAAAACTTTGTTTGTACCCCAAGATTAGGTGGGCAAAACCCCACTTCTGAAGCGTTCCAGAGTATATTTATTGCATAAATGTTGCAAGCCATGTTCTTGTGGTACTAACTTGGGTACTATGTTTTATGCAAGCAGTCTTGGTATGGGGCAGGAGGTAGGGTTGGATGTGGGGGGTTAGGGTCAATTTATAGTAGAGCAGTTTGAAAAGCAGTTTAATTAAACAGATAAAATTATTAAAATTTATTGATAAAACTACAATGTAATATGGTTATGACTTTAAATAACTTTTAAGAATATTTCATAAAAATTGATTATGGTTTATATTGTTATTTTTTTGTATTTTTACAAGTTGACAGAATGTATGTGTCACCAATGGGTAAGATTACCGACAACAACAACAACAAATTTTCACCAATGAACGAACAGTGCTTGGAATCATGTGACCTGAAAAAGTTTATTGTACAAATTTCAGACACAAATTTTATATGAAAAATACAAAATTTCATGTAACCTTACAGCAAATATACTTGCTCTGCACCCAAGACACCTTACATTAAGGGGAGCGGTGGCTTAGTGGTTAAAGTGAAAAGCCTTTAATTACACAGTTATTGAATGATATTCACTAGTTCACATGCCTTTAATCAACGTAACTTCATATAAATCTCTTTTAGGTCAGCAGACCTAGTTAGAAGAAATAAATCCTTTATAGGTTTTTTCCTTGGTTAAGTAAGATAAAGCTGTAGGTAATTCCTTATATAAATTCTGTAGAAAGATAGAGAGGTTATTGATTTATGTTCTTAAAGTGATGCTGCATTAACAGTCTGTCTAAAATTAAAAGATCTGAGATCCTATTATGCATTAAAAGATAGAAAAAAAATCTTCAATAGACTAACTGGTGCACTTGAAATAGAAATATATGCAAAAGGTTATGAAGATGACTGTGTCAATATTTTTTTTCTTGCGATTCTTAGTCTGATTTTAGTAAAAAAGTTAGTCTTCAAACATTTTTTCAATTATGCGTCATTTTGCTCAATAATTATAATCATTCTGGAAAAATAGAGTGAGCAAATTATCTGAAATTTTGCACATAAGTTAAAAGTCCAGACATTCATCAATTGATTCATAATTAAAAAAAAAAAATTGTTTGGTCCCATCTTGTCAAAATCTCAGAGGATTCCCCATAATGTTGTGTTGGCATAGGCCAAAGGGGTTGGTAAAAAGGAAAGGTGATTGTATTAAAAGAATAAAAGTAGCTTGCTTTAATTGTGTCTGTATCTGCCAATAAATTTGTACAAAAAATGATTTCAGGTCGTGAATTTCGGCCTACAAAAACAAACACTACACTGCATTTTCATCAACAATAGTTGCATTTCACAGAATGGTTTCTCACAGATTCAGTTATTTTTTGCAATCATTGATCATACTTGGCTTGAAATGTTTATTTCCATTTTCGTGCCCACTTATCACTTTGATTTATTTTTATACATGCCACAGGTTATTGTATCGGAAGGTGCATTGAGAGTATGGTCATTAACATTGTTATTTGAAATAAAATATATGGTGTGTGCACTTATATATATTATGTCATGCTATATTATTAGCCACACTTTGGAAGAAAAAAGTGGAGCTATTGTTATGAGCCTCTTGTTGGCATTGCCTTGGCGTATTATTTAACCTTTTCATTAAGGTTCATCTTTTCAGAAACTATAAAAGCTATTTACTTCAAACGTGGTATACATGTTTTTTGTCATCAATGGACACCATTTCAAAAGGGTAGATAATCCTGAAATTGTTTTCTTGCATTGTTATGCCTCTTGTTCTACATTACAATACTGAGAAAAATGGAGCATGCTGTCCGCGCACATGCCTTGGTTATTGCCCTTAAAATTTACTTCATTTTTAGCTCTACTATTTGATAAGAATAAGTAGAGCTATTGTAATCACCCGAGTGTGTCTGCGTCGGCGTAACCACTTAAGTTAAAGTTTTGTCATACCTCAAATATTTTCAAAGTCCATTGATTGACATATTATGGCTTTCAAACTTTGCACACTTGTTCACCATCATGACCCCAACCTGTAGGCAGGAGGAGGTAACTGTATCAAGCATTATGACAGAATTATGTCCCTTTTTCGACTTTTTATTACCATAAATTTTTTTTACCACAACCAACCATCATAATAGTCTTAAACATAAATTGCATGTCATAGCTCAACACCATTTTAGCATCAACCAGCAGGAACCAGAAGTGATAAGCTTTTAATTGCCACCAGTAGAAAGCCATCCAGCCTACACATCTGTTTTACTCTGACAAGGCTCTATACTTTAAGTAGCCCAGATGTTTTTTTATTTTGTTTGAAATTCCTTTGTCATTTAAGAGACTGCTCCAAATTCAATGATTTCAGCAGGTTACATGTCAAAGTGTTATTCTATTGCGATACTGACAATGACAAAGATTTTATTCGCTTTAAAGTCTCCGACCCATGCAAAAATATACATACACAATTTTCTTTATGAATTGTACATAACATTAGATATGCTAAATTTTACACATAGTTTTGAACATCTTAATACATGTACATTTTAACTGTACATAACATAAGATATTCTAAATTTTGCACATACATTTGAACATCTTTATATATCTTAATTGTACGTATCATCAGATATGCTAATGTCTTGTTTCTAGATTATTTGTCCTGTATCTTATTCATTGTCTGACCAATGTCTTCAGTTCCTGCGCTATTTTTTACAAAGATATGAGCCGCGTCACGACAAAACCATCAGAGTGCGTTTGCGACCAGCATGGATCCAGACCAGCCTGCGCATCCCCGCAGTCTGATCAGAATCCATGCTGTTTGCTATCAGTTTCTCTACTTGAAATAGAGTTGGTAAGCGAACAATATGGATCCTGATCAGACTGCGCGGATGAGCAGGCTGGTCTTGATCCATGCTGGTCGCAAACGCATTACGTTGGTTTTGTCATGACGCGGCTGATATATTGAATTAAACAATTTACGCACCTTCAATATCATCTTACAAAAATTAAGTAAAGAAATGAAATAATGGCAACCAAGGGAGGTTAAATGGAAAAATCACTACTAGCAAGGGAAGGTAATTCAGCTTTCTGATGAATCAAGAGGAGAAGCTGTATAGAGAAATGCATGATAATTCATAATGATAAAATACTTAAATTAATGGTGCAGCAGTCTGTTATTGCAGAATATTTACATAATTTAACATCATTATTCAACTGATTTTGTTTGAACTAAGTCATTATTCAATTATACATTGACAAAGCACTTCAGAGAATTGTTATCTCTTGGAAAAATAGAAAAAATAGACTAGAAATCTGTAAATTTATTACATGTTGCATTTCTAAAGTGCTTCAATTGAGCTTGTCACAATTTTTCACAATAATGAAAAGTGATTTTGAAGAGAGCAACAATTGGGAGGGAATAAGGCTCTATTGGCTATTTGAAATCCTAAGACTTTGTATCGTAAAGCCAGTTAGGTTGTTCAAGCGACTAGGTATGACCAAAACATTCATGTGCATTATGTATCAAGAGACATTTTTTGTAAAAACTCCAGGTTACTAATAATGAAAACATCTTGATTGCATGGACAGTTTTTGAAATTTATATTGTTATTTTCCGCGGGTTATTTTAGCTGTTAAGTTTTAAGGCAAATCAAGTCATTTAGACTGATTGTAACTTGTGTTTTTCTTTGTACTTGATGAAATACCTTGACAGAGTTTTTTTCTAATTAATTGAAGAAATGTATGTTTCATTAATGGTAATTTGATCATTATCATGTACAAAGTGTGATGCACACAAATGAGACAGTTTGTTGTTGTGTTGTCTGACAGTTTGTTGTTGTGTTGTCAGCTAAACACGAACGTTTCATGTCAGAGTTACGAAATAAAATGCAAGAAACGCACTAGAATTAATGGATCGGCGATATTCAATAACTTTCAAGAAACAAAAGCAATAATAAATGGATGCACCTGCTGGGTGTTTGCAACGTAACTATAGCTGTCCTGGTATTAATTGGTCTTGATTGGTAGACAGAAAAAGTATTTACTTGCTCAATTAGTTGAAATAGATTGAAGGATAAAATGTAGGTGTTTTTGCATAAGTAACAACTGTACAGTGTATGATTGCATCTAGCATAACAACATTTTGTTTTGATTGGCGATGATGTTGTACTTTTATCTATTTTTTCATGATAAAAAAAAGATGTTTGAAAAGAAATAATTATGTTGATTTTGCTCAATACAAATGTACTTAGTTTATGCAAATTATGTAACATTAATTGATAGAAAAGAAAATTCTTTCCAAACAAAATTAGTTGTTTGTAGGTCAACTATTCAAGGGAAAGAGGGGCCATTCTAATTGTCCATGAATCATTTTGTTTTAAATTTAAGGGAAATGTGCATTTAACTTCATTATCTCATTTAATGATAATACACTATATAGAGGATATTGAATGAGTGTAGGTTTAATACTAAATTTATTGAACGAGTTGAATAAAATCATATTATGCGAGCCTCTGGCGAGCATAATATTGTTTTATTCAACGAGTTCAATAAATTTAGTATTGAATCTACACGAATATAATATTCTATTTATCACATATATAAAATAAGAACGGTAAACCGTTAACAACAGTCATTTTTCTTTGACGCGCCTATAGTGTAACGCTAACATTTGCGCGCTTTAACGCTATGTTTATAGTGCAAATGACGTGACGTCAAAGTGTTATTACACTAGTGTAATATCGTCTAGTGTAATATCGTTTTTATTAAATGGCTTTATTACACTCCTGCGCCGCGGTTTATGTGACAAATAATGATTATACACTGAAGTAACTCATTTCAGAATTTCTGATGATTAAAATCAGTCAACAAAACGCCTTGCTCTAGTACTAGTAAGGGCCAGTTTGTTCCAGTTAAAACCATTTTACTCTGGACATTACTAAAACCAATATACTGGCTAAATATTGTAACATCATCATCCAATGCAATAGGTCTCTTTGGTATAGTTGGAACTATTTTCTTGGCGCAGTGATACTAATTCATCAATGATTAATAGGTGCAGTGAAAATAACCACCATCAACCTGTCTGCATAATGTTTATTATCAATCTCATTGTGACAGAAAAATAGTATGAAACCTGACCTGTTTCCTGAATTAATCTGTATTGTTTACAAATGAATTTGTTTTTTTTATCGGTGAATGGTGTAAATTGTCAGGTATTTGTTGGTAAAAGACAGTTAGAGATATCAGTTAATTGCTGCTTGTTGTTTACGACATGTCATTGTATAAAACCATGTTGACATTAGGTCAGCAGTGGGAAAAAAATGGGCAAGAATTCCCTTTGATATAATTGTTAGAATCAGTTAATCAGTCCTGTTTCAGGAACTTTTTTTTCTGATAGTAAAAAAAAAAAATATCTGCTAGCTGTAGTAAAGTAGTTTGTTTGTATACCTAGTCACTATTGGTTACTTATACTATATGTAGGTCATTCCTAAGAGCAGATGCACTGGAACCATGGACGTAACACTGTTTGACCATGAATCCAGGGGTAGTGAGTTCAATCACCTGAAACTCAATAGTCTTTTGCAGACAACATTAAAAACTGAGGTCCAGTTAAATGTTACATTAATATTTTGAATAGTTACGCCACTGTTAGCAAATCATCACACTGGCAAAATCTGTGAGTAGCAAAGCAGCCATATAAAATTATGCCAAAGAGTCTTTTTGGAAAGACATAAAGGCAAAATATATATGCACTAAAAGCATTAAAAATATTCAAAAGAATAATTCTGGCCTGTAGCATTGAAAAGGTGATATATGAAATTACATTGAACGCTGGCAGCTTAAAATTTGGACACAACCAAAATCCTGCAGATGAGAAAGGTATTTATTGTGCGCATATTTTATTTTGACCATTTCTAAGTATTCAACTGACAGATTCATGAAATTGAATAATAAGTAATTTTTCCTCATTCTTTAGCATTTATTTGTGTAATAAATTCATTTAAATTTCAGGCAATTCTTGTACATAAGGCATGTTCGCTATAGTTCCAAACATTTACCTGCAAAAATTCTATTTCTATCGTCCAAATATGTACATGTACCGTCAGCATACTGATAATTTACTGTTGATTGCTTTATAGTAAACAGTGAGAAATGATTATCAAATCATCGATTATTGTTATGGCCAAATTACCTAAGTCTCTATGTAATTTTACCTTAAACTGTATGAATGTTTATTTATAAAGTTGCTAAGATAATTTTTTTTTAGTATTCCATATATTTGTATATAAGTTGCTAGGCAACATCAGAATCTTGTCACCATTGTTTATTGTTTTGTTTAAAGTACTGTACTGTTGCACTACGTTTTTGTCACTAAAATTTTTAAGGTTGCGTGTGGGAGGAGAAGTGGGTGTGGTGTTTAGTGTGTATAGGGGGTGCGGGCGGGAGGTGGTACGGCATTATAAATGCCAAAGCAAGAATATTAGATTTTGATATATATGAATATTTGTATGCATGTTATCACATAAAATAGAATTGATTTTTAGCAATTATTCTCACCTTATTGAGCAATTTTTATTCCCCTGTGTTCATTTACGTTCATTTACGAGGCTATCAATGTTACAATATCAATAGAATGATATAATATAATATTTGTAGAATTGATATGTAGTGTTATACATATCAATGTCATAATATTGTTAACATTATATGACACTTACTAGAAAATAGGATGAAATTTGATGTGTACTTTTGTTTTTGTTTTGTTCCTATTTATAGCTGACCGTATATGAATTTAATACCTCTTTTGGTTTCAGCTTCATGGGAGTCAGATTTTGTTAAATTAGATTATATAGCTTTGCAGGAAGTGAAAAGAATCATGGCGGCTTTATATGACACTATTTGATGTTACTGGTGACAACGTGTTGTTACTGTTCAGAATATGTGTCAGATACGTAATTGTACTTTTGTTAAAAAGTAACAGCAATGTTTCAAGCCGTGACAGTAAAAACAAAAAACATTGCTAATTGAAGGCTCAATGTGTTTCATTTACAGAACGTATATTCAAACGGAGACCTGGACTTGCTGTATAATAAAAAGAAATGTTGCTCAAGCTCACATATAGAGGTTTGAAAACTCTTTTAAAAACAACAACAACAACGTTGATGTTTGCTATTCTCCATAGCTTTTCATGTCTATAATAATGATAATAATCTGTCTTGGTTTCCTTTTATTTTCTTTTTCTTATTTTCCATTCTTTGAGTTTTTTTTTAAGAAGTGGCACCTATATGAATAACTAGAGATTTAATAAATGATAAGGGTTAAATTATAATGCCTTATGCTTGATTAAAGCCTTGCTGAAAAATAAGAACAAAAAAGTAAAATTTGATAGTTTTAAAAAGAATATTAAATGTCGTATTTGTTTTAATTTTGATTTATATTGGTGGGCATAATTATTAGCACACTAACATTTTTTGAGGGTCATCATAAATGATTGCAATTTCACAACTGCTTTATTTTTGGAGGATTTAGGCTCTGCATTATAGGCATTAGAAGCACCTGAGACTAAGTTAGTTAAGCCAGCTGGATGGCTTTCACACTTGATAGAAGGTTAATATTTTAATAAAATAATAAATACAACCTTGTAGGGTTCAAACTTTAATGATAGTGGTGAATGATAAGAGATTTTAAGTCAGTCTGGGGCGTCTGTGACTTCAAACCACTTGCCAGTAACTACTGTGGGTTTGATTCCAGACAGTGACTTTGAATTCTTTTATATGAGGAAGCTATTTTGCAAGCTGACAGAATATAGGTGGTGCCCGTTCTTGCCTAAAATAATGCAGGGTAGGGCATCTGAGGTCTTCCTCTACAAGAAAAGCTGACCGATACTGCGTTGGTGCAATGTGAAACCCAACCAAAAAAGAAAAAATATTAATATCTGCAGTATTTCAGGTATAAATGAGCACTTGAAACTATGTAAGGTTAGCCAGGAGTATAGCTTCCTCACATATGAGAGAAGGTTAATATTTTAATAAAAATATTAAATACAACCTTGTGGGGTTCAAACTATAATGAAAGTGGTGAATGATAAGAGATTTAAAGTCAGTTTTGGGATTCTGTGACTTCAAACCACTTGCCCGTAACTGCTGTTGGTTCGAATCCAGGCAGTGACTTTGAATTTTTTCATGACGAAGCTATTTAGCTAGCTTACAGAACGTGGGTGGTTCTACTGTCAGGTGCCCGTTCATGCCAAAAATAATGAAAGGAAGGGCATCTTAGGTCTTCCTCTACAAGAAAAGCTGACCTATACTGTGTTGGTGCAATGTGTAACCCAACCAATAAAGAAAATAAATGAAAAGATAAAGTCAATGTCCTTAAACACTGTGCCATGGAGCCATCATACAGCGTCTAATTGATCAATTATATCATCGTTGCCCAAGACTTTGATTCTTAATGTATTTTGAGTCTGTACTTGTACTACAGATACTATTCAAACGCATTGAAGCAAATAAAAATTTTATCACTTACAAATAATCAAAGGTCGATGATGTTGAGTAAATCAATATATATATAAAAAGATATATTTGTTTTGTTTTTCTTGTGATCAAATATCATTCGACACTGTTGACCTGCTATGATCAAATCTTGTTTATTCAAACAAAGAGCTGGTGAATATAGTTATATCATTTTACAGGTATATTGATCCACTTATGTTGGATGAGGGGAAAAAATAAAGTAAATAAAGATAAGAAAAACTGTTGATATGATGGAAATATGTTTAAGATCATTCCCTTTGAAAGTTTAAACATCCAGTCTATAATTAAAGACCAATCAGTGATGTCAGAAGTGGGAGGGGCAGTGGTCGGGTGGCAAAATCAATCGTCCATCTTGCCCAGACGGCCAGAGTGTATGGACAAATAAAGCATCTAAAGTACTTATTAACTTGTCCATACAGGCTTTGTGACAGTCAGGGCAATATGGACATATAAAGAAATGCAGCAGGCCAGTGTGGAGGGATGGCAAAATCAGTTGTCCATATTGCCCAGATTGTCCGACGACCTGTACAGACAAAATTAATAAAGCATGTAAAGCACTTATTTATTTGTCCGGGACAGTATTGGCAATATAGACAAGTTAAGAAATGTTTCTGTTTAAACAGATATTAAAGTAAATCATAATCAGATTTTGCCAGGTCTGAAACAAGTGAGTCAGAATCAGATTTTGCCGATCTTGATAATTTAGAACCAGGTCATCCTAAAATTTGATAGCTACTGTCACAACAGGCAACAGAAC
Organism: Ruditapes philippinarum; assembly: GCF_026571515.1. Lineage (NCBI taxonomy): Eukaryota > Metazoa > Mollusca > Bivalvia > Venerida > Veneridae > Ruditapes > Ruditapes philippinarum. The sequence goes on from NW_026858278.1 coordinate 206,132, forward strand.
AATTGCAGCAAAATTAATAAATGTAAAACAACAAACTTTGTTAACTTGTTTAATTTTAAAGTTTGTCCATGAGATTGCATTTTTGTAATTTTTAACTAAGATTAAAGACCTGTTCTTTTTAAAAAAAGAAACAACAGCAAAAAACCAGTATTTGAAGCAATTACGCGGAAGACTTTTGCAAGGTAAATGCCCGCCTGAGTATGATTAAAGTCCCGTAAAAACATGCAAGAATTAAGTAATCCATTTACTGAGGCAAAATAATGTTTTTAAGCTAATTAAATGACTTCGCATGCTAAGGAGATTAATTGGAAGGGATATTGAACTGCAGCTGAAAATAATAAATTGGTTTATATTGGTCAAAGCCATCCTTATTTCCGTCAGTTGAAAAGACTTATTGATTATAATTATAAATGATTCTACAAAAAACAGTATTAATTGTTAATAAGGGAAAAAATTGCTTATTTGTCTTATATTTAACTAACTCTTATCATAGTTTTTTTGCGAGTATTATCAAAAACAAGACAAATTTCCGGCCTGCTTTATCCATGCCATACAGACGTCAAAGGATTGCGGCTTTTACATTTACGTAAAACTTGATTACAAAATTACGAGTTTTGTGAAAACAAAGCTTAAGTTGAAACTTTAAGCACCCTTATTGAAATTCTTTTTCTGCTAACTTTACAGACAGCTGGTCTTTGTATCAAAACCTTATGCAAACCCCAAGAAATTGATGTTAAAGCTGCATGCCTCCAGATCAGCCAAAATATTTCAAGAAAATCAAACTTGAGAAAAATATACTAAGATTTTAAGAGAAGAAAAAAATATTCACAATTTAAGAAAACAACTTACGTGTTGTGTGTGATTATTGACTGATGCTGCAGTATTTATCACCATATTTCTACTGGGCGACTAACACAGTAAGGGCTTTATTTTTTACGTATTCTTACTTAATTTTGGTAATTTTGTAGATTTAAATGCCGTTTGCAATGAGTGAATTACTTTGTTCACTTAATTGACAATATTTTACTTTTTAATACATTTTAAAATGTTTCACTGAAATAATCATGAATCTGGAGGTGTGCTGTTTTAAATAATGCTATTATTTTAATAGTTAAAAAAATATAATAATTATGATCCTTTAAGTTTAATAAGTCAGTTAAAAAAAATTTCATCTATCCATGCCATCTTCAAAACAATGATTTTTATGAATTGCATTCAATGATTTAACGATAACGAGATTATTTTCAATCTGGCCCTTCCAAATAATTTCTATTGGTGCCACTTCTTGCAGTAATACAATATTTTCATCGCCCTCTCTTTTTTTCTTCTTTTCTTTTCTTTAGATAATTCCTTCTTTAATTCAGTTGCCGTGGGGTTACAAGTCTTAACTTCTTAATGTGTTCAATAATTTCAAACTTGTTTTCAAATCGTTTATCATACAACCTAATAACCTTTTCAATGTTCGATGCCAAAAAAATGATCGTTTCTGAAAAACATTTGTATAAATTATATATCATATCTAAAACAACATTAGAAGAATGTATTTTGGATTTTGTCTGCTATTCTTGACCTTCAAACTTTCCCAAAATATTTTTCAGACAAAATGAATTTCTTCGAATGTTTGTTTTGTTTTGATGAGATTTGATTTGAGTTTGAAATTATTTGGATGAAAATAATATTACAGATCTCATGGCTGGGAATCATCTGATGTTTTATACCCATTTATTATCAAAATTTATCACCTACCCTTGCTGCTTTTGCGGCTCTGTTAAAGGGTGTTGCCTGACTGTGTATGACATCATTTGTGTAAAATATAGCATTTGTGTAAAATATAGCATAAGGATGCACTTAATAATAGCATATCACTATAGGGGCGTAAATGAAAAAATTATTATTTTTTAGCATGAACAGTTCTTATTTTAGATATGTGATAAATAGAATATTACATTAAGCAATAAAATCATTTCATTTCATGTAGGGTGTGATAAACCTTAATGTTATAATCAAACTACCTGACAATTTTCTCGGAATTGACAGGGTTTGTCCACCTATGTTGTCAATATGCCATAATAGTCGTGTGATTCCAGCCATGAGACATTGTTACCTATTTATTAACATTGTGAAGGTATAATGCACATTTCCAGAACTGTTATCTGCACCATTTGAGCCGCGTCACGACAAAACCAACATAATAGGTTTGCGACCAGCATGGATCAAGACCAGCCTGCGCATCTGCGCAGTCTGATCAAGATCCATGCTGTTCACTGTCAGTTTCTCCACTTGTAATAGAGTTGGTAAGTGAACAGCATGGTTCCTGATCAGACTGCGTGGATGCGCAGGCTGGTCTGGCTCCATGTTGGTCGCAAACCAATTTGTCATGACACAGCTCATTTTATGAAGCTGTCTGATGTCTATTATTGGATGTGACATTTGGAGTTCCTTCAATAATTCGTCATAGGAAACATTTAAATTTGAATTGAGATAGATTTAGGAAAAAATGCTATTTTGTACAAAATAAAGCCAACCAAACATGATTTAGATTCTATATTAAAAAGAAATATGTTTTAGTCTTGTCAAAGTTTTGTTGAAAGGTTTGTTAGTAGCTTTTGTAGTTGTGTTTTAACAAATCTCATATCTGTATCTGTTTTATGGTAACAATTATTCCATAGAGATGCCATTTGACTACATTGCATATCACTACATTAAGATAACTTTTGACTAACTACTCTACCTATTACTGTATTAAGATACCTTTTGACTAGCTTCAGTACTTTCATATTACTCCATTGAGATACCTTTTGACTAGCCATTTTACATATTACTCCATTAAGATACCTTTTGACTAGCTACTTTACATTTTATTCTTTCGAGATACCTTTTGACTGGCCATTTTACATATTATTACATTAAGATACCTTTTGACTAGCCGTTTTACATATTACTCCATTAAGATACCTTCGTTTTGACTAGCAATTTAACACATTACTCCATTAAGATACCTTTTGACTAGCTACATAACTTAAATATTACTCCATTGAAATACCTTTTGACTAGCTACTTTACATTATTTGTTTACTCTATATATAGATACCTTTTGATTAGCTACTTTAAATATTACTCCATTGAGATACCTTTTGACTAGCTATTTTACTCTTTTGAGATACCCTATTGACTAGATACTTTACATATTATTACTCCCTCGAGATACACTTTTGACTAACAACTTCAATGATTACTCCATTGTGATACCATTTGATTACTTTATAATATTATATTCTTCATTAGTCTCCATTGAGATACCTTTTTAAATTCTTTGCCAGTCATAAAATGAATTTTGTTTTCATTTTTTATTATACATTTAGATATATTTACATACATGTATATGATTGGGAGTCAATACAATTAGATTTGTAATATCACTGTTTTATGACTGTGTTTATTTGTTTATTTTCTTATTAGTATGAAACTATAACAGTCCAGTTTACATGTTCAAACTAATTGTACTACACCACCAGATATTGTGTTATTTTGTGAATGAGCAATATCTCCCCTCTAGAAGCGAGATTCTGACCCAGGACAAATATATCTCAGAATCTAGCTTTGGCACGTCAATATACATTTTGTATTTTGACTATCCCGAGTTACACTCAAGTAGAGTAGAATTTGCACTAACTTTTACTTTTTACTAATTTTAACATTTTTAGATGTGTTTTGCAGTTGTACATTTTCAGCTTTCTTGATGTTTAACACATTTTTCTTCTGTTTTTGTTTGGTTTGTTTTTTTAATGTTTACACCTTTGTTTTCATGTTTTATCCTGAAATATGAATTTTTATTGAACATTTTTGTTATAAATGTTTGTTATTTGTAAAAATTGATACAGCATACATATATAAGTGATAATTGAATCATAATTTTTTTGGTAATTGGTGAAATTATTGTAAATTAAATAGCAATTGATAAGCAATATTTGTTGATAAATTAAATGATACAATCAATATTTGTAATATTTGTAGATCAATTATTTCTGATGCTTTCTTCATATGAATGTCCATCATTTCTGTCAATATCAAATTATATATATTGTCTCATTTTCTGAAGAAAAAAGAGGAATTTTTATTAAATTACAATTTATAATTAAATTAATTAATATCATATGTCAGGTGTAAAATTATATCTTTTTATAAGAATTAATGATTGAAGTGTGGATTTATATTTTATATAAATATTCACTATAAATATGTGGATTTTAAAAATATATAATTGGAGTGAATTATTATTTCAAATTTATTTATTTCAAAGAACATTATTATAAATAGCACAATGTCATGTATTAAACACCTTATTTCAGTGTAATATAAATACTTCTGGTATGACACTATAGCATTTCATTAACAAATGTACATTTTGCTAGAGTTGTGTCCCTTTTTAATAAGACACTAATTTTAAGATGATAAAATATAGCTGTATAATATAAAACATGTCATAGAATAATGATTTTAATTTTATTTTATGTAATGCATGTAAGTTAATATTATAGCTTAAATATTTGATTAAACATTCTCTGCATTATTATATTTTTTTTTAATTAGGGTGTTTTAATTTTTAAATTCCGATTGGAAATAAGTTAGCAACATTTTTATAGGATGAATGTTTAATTTTATTTAAGCAAGGATGTGTAACACAAAATGTCTAAGAGAAATTATACAGAACCACGATATAGGTTTGAGAAATTACATTTAATAACCGAAACACTAAATAATCCCTTGCATGTATTTTTTTTTCGTCACAGAAACCACACAGAAGCTGTAGTATACCAATTTTACACTCGGGTACGAGCCATTTCAGGCATGGGGTACTGCAGTTGATGATCCACACTATAGATCCTATTGCTGAAGGTAAGGCTGATTAAGTTTCTATGAATATGATGAAAGAATAATGAGTGACAAAAAAGTTTGAAAATCTGAATTATTAAAATCCTATTTTTTTTTTCAACTTTTATCAAGGTCTTCATCAGGGATACATAAATCTTGTAATAGCTATTATTTGTATCAATCTCTAGTATTTACTTCTCGTAATTCTTATCCCAAAATGAGTTGATTTCATTGCAATTAACAATTTATTTTATGTTTTAGCCTAATAAGGTTAATGCAGGTTCTTTCAAATTTGAAAGACTCCTGGTTAATGTAAATATGAATATTGAAGTCAACTCCACTTTAAATTTTAAAATATATTAATGGGTGTCTATGGTGGACTGGTTAAGGTTGTTGACTTCAAACAACTTGCCCCTCTATGCTGTGGGTGGGTCCATCCCAGCTGGGACTTTGTATTCTTTCATATGAGGAAACAATTCAGCTAAGTTAGAGAATGTCTGTGGTTCTACTAAGGTAACCATTTATGTTTGAAATAATGCATGGAAGGGCAACTGAGGTCTTCCACAAGTGAAAGCTGGAAAGTAGCAAATATTATTACCTATACTGTGTTGGTGCAATGTAAAACCCAACCAATAAAAGAAAAAAGAAAAATGTATTGTTTTATTTAAGAAAGACACCGTTTCAACTCAACATAGGTCTACATCAGTTTCATCTAGGATCATTTTATTCAGAACGTAATTTATGTAATCCTATATGGACTGCAATGAGTTTATCATAATTAATTGATCTTTTCTGTTGCTTATTTTTTTCAATGAATAACACTCCTATATTTATGTTATATAATAATCATAATCTGTACAATACTATAATTAACTACATCAAGACGATGCCTTTTTTAAGCCGCTGTACACGCAGCAGTCAAGCTGGTTTTTTATGCAATGACATTCCCTAGTCTGTTGCTTATTGAAATCAAACATTTATACCTTTAGTCAGGGAAAATGAATTAAGTAATGATATACAATGTAGATATAGAAAAATTATATTTTCATTTTTTTTGCGTTTTTTTCCTGTAGAAATGTTTACTTTTCAGACCAATAATTTTTCCACATAGTTAAAGTGGCAGGTGGGGCCCAGATAAATCACCTTTAGTGGTAGCTCTAGTTGAATATATTTTCAGTGTTAATGGAATTTTTATTGTTGTTTTTCTTTCATGCATGTTTTTGCTTCAAAACTTATGTTCAGAACCAGAAATACCGGAAATATACCGGAAAGATCCGAAACAAGAGGATCCAGGTGATGTGTATAGGAAACATGTACTTATAAATCAAAATGCTTCATGCTTGTTTACACAAATTAATCTGCTGTGCACTTCATAGTCTGTAATTGAAGCCAATTTATATTATTCGATAATATTATTGTTTTTTACTTCCGTCATGTCGGAAAAGGTTGTTGACATTTGTAATTCATCAAAAGATAAAGCTGTATTTGGACATTAATTGCAAATATTTCTTCCTGATCCTTAAATAAGAAACCCTTTACCTTAGTGAAACAATTTTTCTTGTAAATGTATGTCATTACTACCGTAACTTAAAGTTTAATTGTTACAAAAGTGTATGAATTACAACTTTATTCATAACGGTAAAATTACGTCATCCTAAGTGTACAGCACACGACTCATCTGGCACCCTCCACCCCCATGCCAGATAAAAATTTCCGGAAAGGGGTAAAACTAACGGAAACACCAGTGAGATATGCACGAAATACTATTCTGTCATGCCACAACTTGGGGTCTCCAGTATTGTTGAATACAAAAGTTGCTGCTTAACAAATACAAGTAAGGTTTTAATGGCAAGCAGCCTCTGTTCTTTTATCACTTGTGTGCAAGCAAGCAAGCAGACAAGCTAGCATAATGGCTTAATGCAGACTAATAACCTTAAACAGACTAGGAAGTAGATGGTATAGCATTGCTGTCTAACAAAATTTTCAAGTTTTTGTCTTCATTACATGTAAAAACAGGAGAATAATGCTAGATTGCAAGAAATACTGAAAGTCGGTGAATTACGTAACATATTATTGAATCAAATTATTTTTTTTTACCTTACTGTTTATTAATCACAGACAATATAATATTTCTCTTGTCATTATCATTGCCATTCTGTGTATATTTTAAATGTCTTTGTTAAAAACCTATTTACTATAACAGAAATACTTTATTTTGTACAAAAGCTTACAGTTTCTAAAGTAGTTTTTAATGTAGATGTTCACTTTTGTGAGAATGGGCATTTGTGACATATGTATTTTCTTGACAAAATGGCACTTTTGTTTAGTTGTAATGTGGAAATGTAGTGTATCTCTGAGAGCAAGAAAAAAAAAGGGAGAAAAAATATGCATTTGTATTTAGAAATAAGCATTGGAAAAATGATTGCCTAGAAAAAATATCATAAAAGTGCCTATAGTAAAGTTTTGTATCATTAGTAGGGTAAAATAAAAGAGAGTTTTTAAATACTGCACTGTCCTAACATAATAAGACAATACATGTATCTTAAATTATAATTATAATGTACCTTTTAATATTTATAAGTGTAGATTTTTAGAGTATATTTAAAGATACTATACAATGTGTAGCAATGTGTACACGTGTATCAATGTGTACACGTGTATCAATGTGTACACGTGTATCAATATTAACCTGCTGAATTTATATTATGGATTTGCCCTGCTTCAAATTTGGAATAGTTCATCCCAAGTTTATGGCATCCATACCACACATGCTATAATTCAAACCACCCAGATAAGGTGATTTGGCCTTAATAAGCAAGAGATTTGGACCAAAAATGAAAGTACAAAAATAATGCTACCAATAGTATAGGACCTTGTCAGAGTGTAAATAAATGCAGACTGGCCTGGCTCCACACTGTTGGCAAAGGCTTAACAGTCCAGCAGGTTCAGGCAAATCTCAATCCATAGAATCTGATATATTATAATGATCAATCTCAAGGAAAGTGACCTGCTCCTTCCAGGAATCAAACCTGTGTCACCTGATTCACAGTCCAAAGCTACCTTTTGAGCCTAATCTGCAGGACGGATTCTCCAAAATTGATAATTGACGGTCTAAAAAATGGAAGCTGGGCTAGTGCATTTAAGAAATTCAGCAGGATTAATGTAGAAAACTCAATAATTGCTACTAATTTCCATAAGACTTTACCATGACTAGATGTAAAATATACTTATATGCGATGCTGAAAATTGCACAGAATATAATTATATCAACTTCCTGTAATAAATACTGTTAATCATGTACTGAAGACAAAATAAAAGATCGTAATTATGTTGATATAGTCTTAAGGTGAAATCAAGTATATAGTCTTAAGGTGAAATCAAGTAGTTAGCTTTCTCCTATGTCTGGTTTCTGCTATGTCTCTTATTTTCCTAGTTTTTTTGGTTTTTTTTGCTTAAAGTACTGCTATTACAGGCCAATGTCGAGACTCTTTTGCATGAAATAACATTCTTAAAAGGGCAAATTTGACTTAATTTTACAATATTTAAGAATAAATTTACACAGAAATTGGTTTTGAGTTATTGTTTTGTGGTTGTCTAGTATTCCATTAGAATAACAAAATAAATCATTACGTGAGATGTTTGCTACATTACAATAATTCAAAGGTTCTGAGGATTCTTTCAGGTCATTGATATTCAACAGTCTTTAGCTTCATCTCCAATTTTTATATCCATATATTTAAGAAGATATTCAAGAAACATTTAATGATGTTCATTTGATAGCAAGTCAACAAAAAAGAAATGTTTTACATAGCTATATATTCCGAAATAACTACATGGTATTCTGTCTATTTTTAGATCATATCCAAGACAAAGCGATGAAGCTACATGCTGTTGCGCATGTAAATACCAACGGGGAATCGCAAGAATCTCTAGCCAATGGTGAAGTTCATAACGGAGGTTTTCATAGCAGTCCTGATAAAAACAGTAACCAAAAACAAATGAAAGTGACTGCTATTTCAAATGGAATTCAAGGTTACCAGACTGAATTTACAACAAGGATTGTCTCCCCTGCCAAATCTACAAGCTCTCCAGTTGAGGAGGAGAGAATACAAATGCAAAGCTCTTCAACGCGTATCAGCAATAACACAGAAACAACCACCGTTGAATCTCCCAAAAATTCTTCTGATCCAGAAAGTGCTAAAGAGGTAATTTCTAAATTTTGTATATATTGCTAATATTAGGGTAACAGATTGTATATGAATACATTGTAAATTTCATGATAAATTTTTCAGAAATACTTTTCATGATAAATTTTTAGAAATAATTTATCTTGCACCCTCATTTAGTTTGTGTAATAAAACAGTCCTTGAGAAGTTAAAAGAATTTCTGTATTGTGACAGAGATGTTTTTTTAATGAATAGTGACTTATATTGCAGACCATGATCAGATGGCACAAAATGGCATTAAATATAAAATGCCATTTGTTCCTTTTATACATGTATGTCTTACCAACCCCTGAATATATTCAGGTATCCTTATACATGTAATAGTATGACACTGTATTAATGGACATGTCATGCTTTGAATAAAGAACAGTCTGGGATTTTTGGTATCTAAATATGGATTAAATAAGCACCAAGCAGTTTATATAGAGACATATAGGCCTTATGCCTGTATAAGGGGGTGCCTAAGAGATTTTGCACGAGCCATATAGGCCTTATGCCTGTGCTAGGGGGTGCCTAAGAGATGTTGCACGAGCCATATAGGCCTTATGCCTGTGTTAGGGGGTGCCTAAGAGATGTTGCACGAGCCATATAGGCCTTATGCCTGTGCTAGGGGGTGCCTAAGAGATGTTGCACGAGCCATATAGGCCTTATGCCTGTGTTAGGGGTGCCTAAGAGATGTTGCACGAGCCATATAGGCCTTATGCCTGTGTTAGGGGTGCCTAAGAGATGTTTGCACGAGCCATATAGGCCTTATGCCTGTGTAAGGGGGTGCCTAAGAGATGTTGCACGAGCCATATAGGCCTTATGTCTGTGTTAGGGGTGCCTAAGAGATGTTGCACGAGCCATATAGGCCTTATGCCTGTGTAAGGGGGTGCCTAAGAGATGTTGCACGAGCCATATAGGCCTTATGCCTGTGTTAGGGGGTGCCTAAGAGATGTTGCACGAGCCATATAGGCCTTATGCCTGTGCTAGGGGGTGCCTAAGAGATGTTGCAGGAGCCATATAGGCCTTATGCCTGTGCAAGGGGGTGCCTAAGAGATGTTGCAGGAGCCATATAGGCCTTATGCCTGTGTTAGGGGGTGCCTAAGAGATGTTGCACGAGCCATATAGGCCTTATGCCTGTGCAAGGGGGTGCCTAAGAGATGTTGCACGAGCCATATAGGCCTTATGCCTGTGTTAGGGGGTGCCTAAGAGATGTTGCACGAGCCATATAGGCGTTATGCCCGTGTTAGAGGGTGCCTTAGAGATGTTGCACAGTTACATTATCTCACATGAACAGACTTATTGAAGCAAAGTCTACAATTTTCATGTAATACTGTTGGTTCATTTCTTCTGAGGGATCACCCATTTTCCAGATATTTATAATTAGACTGTATAGTGATGTGCAGGCTGTCATGATTCTACTATGTTGATTTGCTATTGATTAAGCCTGCTATATTTTCAAGCATTAATTCTAAAATACTCTCAATTCTAAACACCATCCACTTTTGACTTAACTAGGTCATATAAAAGTAGGAATTGTACCTAACCTGTTTTTTGTTGTTTTTTTTTAATATTTAAATATGCATTGTTAAAAATCAGGCTGATTAATTCCACATAAAATATTCATATTTCAAGATCATATTTATTCCATTGTTTCATGTATTTGTTTTGTTACATTATATCAGTGATATGAAAAATTAATGTTTTATTGAACTTGTCACTGGATTCTTTATTGTTTTAACTACTTAATGAACAATACAGTACCTCCCAATATTGTACTTTTAACTTTTCAAATACAATACCTTTCAGTGAAGCTTTTTAGATTAATATGAAAGAATTAATGGATAAGGTTTGCTGGCATAATTAGCTCAATTTAGAGAGTGACAGGTCTTTGGCCTGCAGGTCTGTGAGTTTGAAGCCGTAAGCCGGGCACAAGAATATAAAACTGTCTTATCTCTATAAAATTATATAGTCCTCCGCGACTGTTTCAGCCTTCCAGTTATAAAATAAATATTGAGTATAAGATTCACACATTTGGAGCAGGAATCAAGTGTTCATGCCCTGTTTTCAGTTTTTCACACAATTGCAGAAAATTTCAGGTAAAAGAATATTTTGAACAAAAATTTTTTGAATCTGCACATTTTTTTCCTTTCACATTATGGTGCCACATTTTTTTTTGTTTCTCTTTTTTTTTTCCATTTTTAATTTTTTTAATTACTTTCCTGGACAAATTATTTAAACTGAAAATTTTAAAAAAAAACAACAAAACAATAGTTGTAATTTGTATAAAATGTAAAAGAAAGTAAAGAAAACAACAAAATTTAAGAACCTTCAAAACGAGAGCATTTCATACAAGTGAAATCCACAGCAGGAACATTTATATCGCTGATACAATATGACTACAAGCTAAATATCAATTCTAATTTTTATCAGATGTTTTACTAATTGTCTTTTGAACAGCTCTTGATTTTGCTTTTTTTAAGCAAGGGACAAATATAAAAAGCAATTTTCAAATATGGTTAAATTATGGAATTATTTAAATACAATGTAAACATAGGCATGCAGTCAGCTTATAAAAAGCATTGTTGCATCTAGTGATCACATTAAGTGATGATTATTTCACAGTGATACAAAAAAAGTACAGGTTTTTCGTATTTAAACCAAAATTGTTATAAACTGTTCACAAATTTTAGAATATAGAAAAAATGTATGATTGAGTTATACATGTAGACCATTAAGTTTGAATCGGTTGCTTATACATGTAATTGTATACTCCTATGTCAATATTCTGCACAACTCAGGAGATTGACTTAGCTACATGAGATAGAGCGGCACAGAATATTTGTTGACAGTAAACTAATGCAACAATATTGATCAGAATTTGCACAAACTTCTTATCTCAGGGATCACAACTTTGAATCCTACCATGGTCATCACCATGTTACCTACTGTATCAATTTTACTTATTAGTTCCAAAAAAAAAATTATTTCTGGAACAATATACTAAAGAATATCAAAGCTGTAATATTCTCCCACTTCTAAGGTTAAATAGTCACTATATGATCTAAAGAATTTATAAGTCTATAGAACCATCTCCGTGGTCTAGGGGTAAGAGACGATGACTTCTAATCCAGTTACCTCTCTGGCATAGGTTTGATCCCCGGGAGATGCTTTGGTAGTTTAGCGCGGAGGAAGGTAGTCTAGTACTGGTGTAGTTCTACAGTAACGATGGTTAGGAAACTACCCGCCTATATGACTGAAATACTGTTGGGAAAGGCGTAAAATGAAACAAACAAACATATAAGTCTATATAAAGATGTAAAAAGACCAGGTTGAACATTTACCCTCTTACCGGTATCTATGTCTTATTCATGTTACACACTGACTTTATTTTTAGAATGAAATGCCTGATGATGGTGATGAACCCCTAGATCTGTCATGGCCTCCTGAGTGGCGGAGAAGAATAACCTACGTCCTTCTGGCTCCACTTATATTTCCAATGTGGCTCACACTACCCGACACACGTAGAGAGGTTAGATTGTTTTGTTTTTTGGGTTTTTTTACTGACAGCGCTATCTTTGTGCAAAGGCACATTTATCCTCTGAACCTTTTTTTTTCTTTAGAAAGGGCACAAAAGAGTTTTATAATGTTTAAATAATGGTTTAAGAGGTTTCTAGATGCTTATCATAACAAGAAAATAGAATTGAAAGTCATAAAAGTATCAAATATACAAAAAAATTCTGTCATTATCTTAACATATTATAAATACAAAATTAATGCAGATTGTAAAATGGGGATGGAGTGAGAGAGCATATTTGAGACAAAATCTATCAGATAAAAGGGCATGTATAAGTTGGGATTGTAATAATTTGAAAGAAAAAAGTTTATTTATTTATAGTTAGAAAGAATTTATTAGCTTAAAATGCAATGTAAAATGACCTTTCTGACCATTGTATTTTGTTATCCAGGATAAGAAGAAATGGTTTCTGGTGACGTTTTTTGGCAGTATAATTTGGATATTTATTTTCTCGTACTTGATGGTGTGGATGGCCAACCAGACAGGGGAGACAATTGGAATCCCCGATGAAATTATGGGTCTTACGATCCTAGCAGCAGGTACAAGCATACCGGATCTGATCACCAGTGTAATTGTAGCGAAGAAAGGATTTGGTGATATGGCAGTTTCTAGTTCAGTCGGAAGTAATATTTTTGATATCACAGTTGGGTAAGTAAAATTTCATTATCATTATTTTATATTTATAATGAATTACTCAAAATGAATGTGTTTGGTTAATGTAAAACATTGAGATGATGACACCTTTGTAAAAGACAATGTCCTCTCTTTAAAAGTTAAGACCCTAACACCTAACCAGCTCAAAGTGATAAGCCTTTGTTTGCCTCAGTATAAGGTCCAGTCCACTCTGCACTTTTGTGCAGTCTGACCAGGCTCTGTAAATTTTTGTACTTTGATATTACTATTTTCCTTAAACTGTGAATGGACTGTTCCAAATTCAAAGCTAGACAAATCCATTACACAAGTTCAGTCGTTTAATTTCTGATGCAAGTGTATGGAGCTGTAGAGTTAAATCATCAGGTATCATTGCGATCATTAGAGATGTAGTACTTTTCAACGATTTGAAAAATCCAATAACATACAATGTATCCTCAAATCACCTTTAAAGCCATTTAATGATTCTACTTGAAATGAGAAAATATCAATAAAACTTTACTAATTAAGCTTGAATCAGGGACAGTTGATTGGAAATATGAGCAGCTGATCGGAAAATATAGAAAAATGGGCTAATTTAGTGTATAAAAAATGAAAAAAGGCATAAATTGTATTAAGACTGTGATGTTTTCCTTGAATAAGTTCGTAGAATTTCTGATATGAAACTTTAGCTTGATATTTCTTCATTATACATGTACAATAGATAATTATGTTTGACGTGGTGTAATCGTACATATTATATGTAACTATGATTACTTATTCCCATTCTGAAAAACTTCACCCATTGACTTTTTAATGCTTACCTATCAAGTGTTTTTGAATATGTATTTTGAAAGGGGGCATTTACATGTATATTTGACATAACCAGGGCAATTAGACTGGGGTATATGGTAATGTATTCTCCAAAATGAAGGACCCCTGAAATGTTTAGGTATATAAAGAAGAAACTTAGTGTTTTACATCTCAAAAGAAACTATTGCTGTGCACCGCCATCAATTATGAATACTTCTGTTGGCAATATCTGTTTTTGCACACTTTTCGACCATGATGAACAAATTATTGAAATATAAGATTTTTATTTGATCATTTTGTTTTTTCTCCTCCTTTCAGATTACCCATTCCATGGTTGTTATATAGTGCAGCTTATGAAGGGACTCCCATCAATGTAGACAGCAATGGACTGGCATGCTCTATTGTGTTACTCTTTGCAATGCTTCTTATAGTTGTAATGGTGATAGCCTCCTCAAAGTGGAAAATGACAAAACTAATGGGCGCATCAATGCTCGTGTTATATGCAGTCTTTCTAATATTCAGTGTTCTCCTTGAACTGAAAATAGTTCCGTGTCTTGTAGACTAGTGTCATCAATATCATTATTATTATTTCATCATATGTCTGTGTTATTATTTTTTTTTTTTGTGGTTTTCTTTTCCAAAAATGCTTGCAGTGCTGAGTGCTGCATATCAGATAGGATAATGCCATGAGATTTTTGTAACAAATGTTTTCATTGGTTAAAAACATGTTATATTATTAGGTTTATGTAACAATTGTTTTCATTGGTTAAAATGTGTAATTTTTTTTTTAGATTTTTGTAACAATTGTATTCATTGGTTGAAATGATATGAAGGTAATGATGCAATTTATATGACAGGCCAGACAGGGTTTAAAGGGTAATAGAATGAGATTTTGTTAGAATACTTTTCATTGGTTTACAATGTTTGAAGTTTGATGTACAGAACAATAATTATATACACGTTAGAATTATTTGATCAGTTACAATTTTAGTGAAAGCATATATCTACTTACTATTTTACCCTTATGATATTATTTATTTTTACATCTTTAGTTTTAGTTCATCTCTGAGTTTGCTTATTACAATAGCTATGGTATGTACATAGTGTAGGGCATCAGGGTAAAGTTGGGGTTGTTACGGGGAAACACTTACTCTGACACTCATATCACTCACCTCTTTTTTGGCATTTGAATATCAATGCACATTTCAATTATTTTTTAATATTTTTGGTAAAATGGAGAATTTTCTGTTTGAGCAATATATATATCAACAGTATCATCTTTTATACTTTGTATATACAATAACTTATTGTTAACCAGGTTTTCAACGAAAACCGGGTTATTGTTATGCCGAAGTCGGCGGGCGGGCGGGCAGGCGGGCGGGTGGGCAGGCGGGCGGGCGGGCAGGCGTCAACTTTTGGTTTCCGCTCAATAACTTTAGTTTGCTTTGGCCTATTGACACCAAACTTGGTGTGTAGGTAGCTTATTATCAAGAGGCAGCTTGGGATTGCTACCCAGGTGTCTGTGATCAAGGTCAAGGTCACTGTTACTAAAAATAGAAAATCAGTTTCCCCTCAATAACTTGAGTTTGCTTTGACCTATTGACACCAAACTTGGTGTATGGATAGCTTATATCAAGAGGCAGCTTGGGATTGCTACCCAGATGTCTGTGATCAAGGTCAAGGTCACTGTTACTAAAAATAGAAATTCAGTTTCCGCTCAATAACTTGAGTTTGCTTTGCCCTATTAACACCAAACTTGGTGTATGGGTAGCTTATATCATGAGGCAGCTTGGGATTGCTACCCAGGTGTCTGTGATCAAGGTCAAGGTCACTGTTACTAAAAATAGAAATTCAGTTTCTGCTCAATAACTTGAGTTTGCTTTGGCCTATTGACACCAAACTTGGTGTATGGATAGCTTATATCAAGAGGTAGCTTTGGATTGCTACCCAGGTGTCTGTGATCAAGATCAAGGTCACTGTTACTAAAAATAGAAATTCAGTTTCCGCTTAATAACTTGAGTTTGCTTTGCCCTATTGACACTAAACTTGTTGTATGGATAGCGTATATCAAGAGGCATCTTGGGATTGCTACCCAGATGTCTGTGATCAAGGTCAAGGTCACTGTAATCAAGAATAGAAGTTCATTTTCCGCTCAATAACTTGAGTTTGCTTTGTCCTATTGACACCAAACTTAATGAATGGATAGGTTATATCAAGAGGCAGCTTGGGATTGTTCTCCAGTTGTCTGTGATCAAGGTCAAGGTCACTGTTACTAAAAATAGAAATTCATTTTCTGCTCAATAACTTGAGTTTGCTTTGGCCTATTGACACCAAACTTGATGAATGGGTAGCTTATATCAAGAGGCAGCTTGGGATTGCTACCCAGGTGTCTGTGATCAAGATTAATGTATTTAGTTTTCATGTTATACCTTGAGTTTGCTTGGACCTTTTGCCACCAAACTTGCTGAGTGGCAGCTTTGGATTGCCACTAAGGTATCTGGGAGCAAGTTCAAGGTCTTTTGCTTACAATAGAATTTTCAGCTTCTACTCAATAACTTCAGTGCTTTTTGGCCTATTGATTGCTGTCACATCAAAACTTGGTCGTTGAAAACCTGGTTTTCTTCGCATTGCGGCGCTTCTTGTAAAGATTTTGTTATCATTTCAACAAATATGCATCCTCCAATATTAGAAGTCCAGCAATTGGTTAATAAAAAGAACACAGGAGTGGGTCAACCAATCAAATGTCTTGTTACTAAAGTATGTACTAGATAACTTTGTATTAGAGAGAAAAGAACTGGTACCCTTTAGATATTAACATTGCTCTTGTTAAGGTCATAATTCAAGTTCAAAGGTCAAAGGTCAGAAGTGTGAAAGGAATGACTTCACATTTGACAAATATGAAGGGATTTCACCATTCTGAGGAAATATATCAAAATAAAATGTGTGTCATCTAGTACATTGAATGTCAAGGTCATACATTGTACCCAAATAGCAGCCTCGTAATCGCAGCAAGAACAGACTTCTAATGTATGAGAATAAACATTTGATGTAATTTATTTAAATACGCTCAATCCATTTAAGTTTATTTATTTTGTATTACGTCACAGATCATCCATTTAGGTTTTGTGCATATTTCAATTACTTTACAAATAATGTACTCATCATTTTTGTACTAGATTTTTTGTTTATTTTGTACCTCCACCATTTCTTTTTTTTTATTTATGTATAATAGAGGTTTTATTGAAATTTAGTTGTAAAACTCTGATGTATGACACTTAATAGTCTGAATGTAAGGTGCATTAATGGCTGAACCATTTCATCTATGTAGAGTTAGGCAAGTGTATTTTACTTTATTTGTGACGAACTGCTTATGGACAGTTCCAAAATTAAAGCAAGTATATGTCCATCACTCAATTAATAGTAAAGTACAGGTTCAATAAACATCTGGATATTTTTTTGTTTTGTGTGTGGAGGGGCGTGGGGTCACGATGGTCACCATTATGGTAATGGGTCTTGGTTAGCCCAACACAGAGATGTTTGTTTTGAATCTTCAAATTATCATTAAAATGGGAATGTTTTTGGAATAAAATACAAAAATGTCCAAACAGCATCAAAACTATGAAGTGTTATTGTAATTGAGCATTTTCAACACCATTTCATTGTGAAAAACGATTCTACAGTTAGAAACCAGAACATTAGTTGAAAACTAGGAAAGATTTTGATTAGAGAAAATGAAAATTAACATGTTGTATATTTCAATAGGTCTTCACAAGGACTTTCATAAATTGTATGTAAGACGTTTATGTTGTCTTGAAAGTTATTTTCTTTTAAATACAAATTATTATTATATAAATAAAGTCTTTCTAAAGTTTTGTTTTAAAAGCAACTTATTTTTTTTGTGTTTTTTTTTAATGTTTTATACATGTACATTAAAATTAGAGATTCATAGAAATAATTAAGATTTATTGTATTTGTTTGTAGTAGTATAAATACACATGTAATATATACATGTATTATCTAGAACTTTGGAACACCATTAGATCTACCTGGTTTTTGGACATGAAGGGACTGGAAATATTTTTCAGAGATTTGTGTTAACTATCTCTTGAAAGTCTAGACCAATAACTTGTATGCAAATTTTCAGATCATTCCTTCCACCCACCTTCCCACAATTATCATTTTTATTGTGAGAAATGACCAAAAAAAAGAAAAGCTTCTCACTCAAATTGGTTAAGAATGAAAAAAAAATTGATATTCAATTTAATTGTGCATATACTTTATTATTATTCTTTGCAAATTTTTCTATTCTAAGTGTTTCACTTGAACTATGTTACAATTTCAAATTCTATATACATGTATTTAGTCTATTTGACCTTAGTAAAGCTCCAAGCTTCTTTAAGCTAACTGGTCTGTTAGCTTTATTACCTTAATAAATCTGTGATAATATTTCATCATGTTACTGCAGTAATGAGCTAACTCTTATTGAAATTTTATAGGAGTTAACCTATTACTGCACTAAGGTGACAATTTAATTCAATATTCCGTCTAACAAGAGATATTCCATGCAGCATTTTGAAATTGTAGCCAAATCCACTTGTTAAGCAGTAGCTATGATATTTTTTATTTTAATATTGTAAAAGTCTGATCTGTTACTTGTTTAAAGTCTTAATCATTTTTTTTTTTTTTTTTTTTTTTGTGGAGGGTCACTCTGGAGAGATATTTCAAATATTTATATCTTTTGGAGTGAAGTTTATCCCTATTTACAGATCTATGCCTCCAGTATTAAGCCAGGTCAACCTGCACCCTTGAGCAGTCTATGTTTATAGTAAAAACCTCGATACTGAACTCCCTTAAACTGAAAATGAAATGTTCCAATATCAAGGCTGGGCAAGTCAATTATAAAACTAGAAATGTGTCCATAGGACACGGATGCCCCCACACACCACTGTTCTGTCAATCTTATGACTCTAGGTCAAATTTTTTTTGGACTACATGTGCCACAAGTTGAAAACTAAAAATCAACAAAGGGCCATAATTCTGATAAATTTGGTCGCAGCAAAAATTCCTACCTTTACTACCATCTACACATTAAGGTTGTTAATCCCTGGAAGTTTAAGCAAAATCTGCCATCCGGTTTAAGAGGAGTTGCGTTCACAAAATTTCTACATAGTATATAATGAAAAAAAACAACAAAGGGCCATAATTCTGTTAAATTTGGTTGCAGCGAAAATTCCTTCCTTTACTGCCATCTACACATAAAGGTTGTTCATCCTTGGAAGTTTAAGCATAATCTGCCATCCGGTTTAAGAGGAGTTGCATTCACAAAATTTCTATATAGTATATAGTGAAAAAATCAACAAAGGGCCATAATTCTGTAAAGTTTGGTCGCAGCGAAAATTCCTTCCTTTACTACCATCTTCACCTTAAGGTTGTTCATCCCTGTAAGTTTAAGCAAAATCTGCCATGCGGTTTAAGAGGAGTTGCGTTCACAAAATTTCTACATAGTATATAGTGAAAAAATCAACAAAGGGCCATAATTCTGTTAAATTTGG
Organism: Ruditapes philippinarum; assembly: GCF_026571515.1. Taxonomy (NCBI): domain Eukaryota; kingdom Metazoa; phylum Mollusca; class Bivalvia; order Venerida; family Veneridae; genus Ruditapes; species Ruditapes philippinarum. Next base: position 225,784 of record NW_026858278.1, read on the forward strand.
TCGCAGCGAAAATTCCTTTCTTTACTACCATCTACACATTAAGGTTGTTCATCCCTGTAAGTTTAAGCAAAATCTGCCATCCGGTTTAAGAGGAGTTGCGTTCACAAGATTTCGGGACGTACGGACGGACTGACGGACTGACACTCGGACGGACAAGTGCAACGCTATATGCTCCCACTCTGTGGGGGCATAAAAATTAGTAGGGTAAGAGTTAAGTTTAGGTCCTGGATATAATGATATTATATTAGCTGTATCTAAAGATAATAAATGATACACAGTGTAACCTCTGTAAAAATGCCCTCTCTACACCAACAACCACTTTTACACTGTCAGTTCCTATGGTAAGACTTCACAATTAATTCAATCTCCCTGGACCAACCACCTCTGGGCAACAGCCAAAATCTTTGTCTCATAAAGGGTGTTGCTCTGAAGAGGTTTTACTGTACATAAAGGTCATTGTTTCTCATAGTTGTCTTTAGCACAGGGTGCACTGTAGATTTACAAAAATGACATTTAGGTACTGACTGAAACTTTGATGTTAGTGTAACAACCATGTGACCTAATGACACATACTATTATCACTCTTCATATGTCATTTATCTTTTTTTTGAACACAAAAGAAACTGGTGAAAATATTGTTTTTGTCAGTAAATCTTACAATCAGTGAAATGTCATTGCTGCCTTAATGACCGAACTTTCAAAGAAAAAAAAAATGAAAAAAAGAAGCGTTAATAATAAAATATGTTACAGTAGTGAATCTATATTCCGCTTCCACAGGCTTATTTTGGTCTTGAAATCTGCCATGTACACATTCACTCGTTATTACGTTGTGGCAGGGAAAAGTTATTAAATGAAGGGGAAAAGTTGTTAAATGAAGGGAAACGCAGTTAAACCACATACAAACATTTTCATTAAGCAATATATACGGTTGTTAATTACCAGTTGGGCCATTTACAGTAAATAATAATGGCGAAAGTTGCACAATACATTATTGTTACCTGTAACCCTGCGTAACCAGTCATAATAATTTAGTAGATGATAAAAAAAATGTCATTTGATGAACCATTATTTTGTAGCATCCACGCTTGTAATAACAAATCAATGCGCTTTTATTCAAATGGTTAGATAAAATGTCAACATGCACACGATTTTCCTTTCTAAACTGACATGAAAGAAGCTTCAATCAACATGACCATATGCTTCTCTCGGAAAATCCAATCATACGGCCTTCGTACCATTTTGAAATTCATTCCTCGGTAAATATTTGTTGCCGTTTCTATAGGCACTAGAAACATTTACTATACCTATAACTAGGCCAGCGTTCTTGCAATTAAAGCATTGTATTGCAAATTGATTTCTATGGACGTTATTATTGCCTATTGTTAGAAATTTGTAAAAAAAATAATTATCGATTCCTTTTACTAGAGATAATTAGTTTGATTAGCAAAACAGAGTGTTAATCTTCCTTAACAGATAGCCGTATATTTTAACTTGCAAATGATCTGTATTTTATTTTTTTGGTTGCCATGGTAACAAGAGCAGGATTTTCTGTTTTATCTTTTTTTTTTTTGGTTTGTTTTGTGTTTTACTCATAAGTTTTGTTAAAAATTATTATTTATTTTTTGATGTGTTATGATTGTTAATAAAGAGACTTACATTTTCGGAAAATAGACATATGTTGTATTGGAGTAAGAAATGCATTTTTTTAGAGGGGGTTAGGCTTCAAGTCACATCAACAGGGCTAATGTCATATTTTACAGTTTTACTGGGGGGCGGCAGACTTCACACATCACAAGCAGTCACCCAAGTAGAACCACCTACATGTATAATAATCAGGTAAAAATTGAAGGGTATTAAAAAAGAAAATTATTGAATTTGTTTTATTGAATTTCAATTGAATTATTATGTATCATTGCATTATGGGAAATATTATGAATATTCAATCATACATGCAATAATTGATCACACCACAGCTTGTAAATAGTTAATCATTTTTATAATGCCACTGAAAGAAATTTGATATGCACGAGTCATTTGACAATGTTATGTATTTTGATGTAATATGGCAGGCTTTTTAAAATAAAAAAATCACGATGGCTGAAACTAAGGATAGAATAAGGTAGTTATTGCTTTGAGGAAAAAAGAATATAAAATTTGTTAATTCACAGACAATAGTTTAATGCTATCTGTTTAATTTTAGTGCATTTGATTTAAATTCTTGTAGACAATGAGTCCTATATGTTTCATTGGCACATCATTTAAGCTTGTTTGTTTTAAGAGAAAAAGTCAAGCAATTATGTTGTCCAAAAACTTTCAAGTAGCCCATTACTCAAATACTTTTCATAGTTATCAACATGAAAATTGGAATACTTAATAATCATAACACAGTTGTACAAGGGAAAATATTCTGAAAGCAATAATTTGGAGTTATTCCCCTTTTTAACATAGATTTTTTTTGGTCAAAATTACTTATTTAATATGAAGTGTTGAAAACTATTGATGAGAAACATAGAATACTTGAATTGCAGTTCTCAGACAAAGGGGGTATTATCATAAAAGCAATATTTTTGGAGTTATGCCCCTTTTAACCAAATATGTATCTCTTGTATCTGTAGAAAACATGATTTTAAGTATAGATTACATGTAATATTACTTTCATTTATCTTATCCTTTTTTGATGTGATACTAAAATATACCAGTGAGATTTTACATGTATCACACTGTTAGAAGCCGAGTTAATATTGAGCCGCATCACGACAAAACCAACACTGCGCAGTCTGATCAGGATCCATGCTGTTTGCTATCAGTTTCTTTACTTGTTATAGGGTCTGTAAGTGAACAGCATGGATCCTGATCAGACTGCGCGGATGCGCAGGCTGGTCTATGTCCATGCTGGTCGCAAACACATTATGTTGGTTTTGTCATGGCGCTGCTCAAATGTTGGTCTCAGGTGTCCTATACAATTTAAGATAAAGCAATTAAAGTGGGACTAGATATAGATTTTCAGTATGTCACTGTAACAGCATATTTAGTTATAAATATGTGTCATTTAGGCACATTTGTTTTTGGTAATTAAGCTTAAGAATGTATGTAAAGAAAAATATTGTTTGTTCTGAGTAAAAATAGAACATATCCCCCTTCAGTGAGCTTTTTTAAAAAATTCACTTGTGCTTTGGGCCATTAGTTATATCTCAAATATAGTAAGAGTTAAGATAAATGCATAATTCACAATCCTCTTTATTTAAACCTTTGATTAGTTCACTTGAAGACAAAAAATAGAAATAGAAAATAACATATTTTATGAAATAAAAATTTTTTCTAAAACCTGTTTCTGTAACTGTTTAATTTGTTGTCCATTCTTTAGTGGCTTTTCTAATAAAAATGATATGAATAATTAATAGACAAGCAATATTTGTGAAATTAGCGTCAATTTCTGTGAATATTCATGAAGGAGCAATATATTTTAGTTTCTGGAGAGCATGTTCAATGAATATTCATGAAGGATATTAATCTTATGAATATTCATGATAGAATAATTTCACCTAGCTGAAATGTTTTCAGATGCAGACATTTTTCTGCCCTTCAACCAAAGAAAATGCTGAACATTAGAAATTGCAAAAAAAAACAACGTTTAAAAGCCCTATAGATCAGAATATAGAAGAGATTTTTACAAAACTAAAAGATATTTTGTATTTGACCACTCCTCAAAGATGACAAAAGTCACATATTTTTAACCCTGTCAAGAAAGGTCACTTGGTACGGTAATTGACTTGTATTTATGTAATTTTGTAATAGTAATGATATGTCGAAGAAATATAAAATCATGTTTTACACATGTTAGTGATAACGCTTTACATTGTTCTTTGTTATTATTTGTTTATATTTTTATGTTGATGTTTCAACAAAAATTGTTAAATTATGAATACATTGTTTTGTAAATAACTGTTTGAAATAAAACTTCATTTAGATAAAACTGGTCTTGTCATATCTACATGTAATTGCAAACCTGAATGTGACATTATTAAATGTGACATTATGAACAAAGTAAATGGCAGAAAACACCTAAAATTAGCCCTGATTCAGCCAGGTGTTTTGTGAACATCATATTAATGACTGGGTTGATTTCAATAGCATGGTGGGCCTGTGGCCAAATGGTTAAGGTTGTTGACTTCAAATCTCCTGCCCCTCACAGCTGTGGGTTTTATACTTGTCAGGGACTTGGGATTCTTTCATGTGAGGAAAGCTATCAAATTAGCTTACGGAATGTTGGTGGTTTTTAGGTGCCTTTTTGTGCCTGAAGTAATGCATGGAGGGGCACCAGATTTCTTCCTCCATCAGTAAAGCTGGAAAGTCACCATATGACCTATACTGTGTTGGTTTGACGTAAAACCCAACTGAAAAAAAGATTTCATTAGATTGCTCAGGAAATCAATTCAGTTTTGCTGAATATTGCTATAGTATTGATACAGGACCATATCTTATCCATTTCCAATGTTTTATTTATATGATCAATCAATCTATATCAATTTAGCTTTCATCTTGGAATTGGATTAAAGAAAGCAAAATTGCCTCATTCATTTCATAGAACTGTTAATTAACAGCATTGTGATTATCGATCACTCTGTGAATCAATAGAAAATAAGATTATTTGCATTTAAGTGGGCGTCCATGGCCAAGTGGTAAAGGTTGCTGGACTTCAAACTGCTTGCTCCTCACCTTTGTGCAGGGACTTTGGATTCTTTCATGTGAGGAAGTTATCCAGGTAGCTAACAAAATGTTGGGGTTATACCCAGGTGTCTATTTGTGCCTTAAATAATACACAGAGGGGCACCTAGTACAGCCAGAAAGAATTCAACAAACACAAGTTTAATTAAAGCAAGGTGTATTGATAATACACAATGAAAGATAAACATTAATTTCAACTTTAAATCATGTTATTTTTGGCTTTTACTTTTAAAAGCTGTTCTGTTCAAAAATTTTGACATTTCAATACTGACTTTATGCCATAAATTTTTTGAATTGTCAGTCCATAACTACTATTCATGGATTGATTTTGAAATAAGTACTTTGCTTGAATGTGAGTCAAAATGTGTGAGGTATGATGACAATGGGCCTTTAGCACAAAGGTCAAGGTCAACACTTGTACTTCTTATTTTTTAACAAATGTGCATTGATTGTAATACTTGCTCTGCAAAATAGATTTTATAATTACTTGTACTTGGCATAAATGTGTTTGACATGATGACAATGTGTCATGTGCAAGAATCAGGCCTACAGTTCAAAAGGTCAAGGTCATACTTAAAAATCATAATCATTATACCCCCGAAACAAAGTTTTGGGGGGTATATAGGAGTCACCCGGTGGTCAATCGGTCCAGCGGTCCGTTGCATTTTCCTTGTTTGGAGCATAACTTGAAGACTAATGGTTGGAATTCAATATAACTTCATACAATGGTCAAGCACATTGAGAGGAAGTGCAGTGCACAAGAACCATAACTCCATCTTGACTAATTTCAGAGTTATTGTCCTTTATTACTTTTACTTTTGTCCGGAGCATAACTTGAAAACTACTGGTTGGAATTCAAAACTACTTCATACAGTTGTCAATCACAATACGGGGAAGTGCAGTGCACAAGAACCATAACTCTATCTAAAGTAATTACAGAGTTATTGCCCTTTGTTACTTTTCCATTGCTTTCCTTTGTCTGGAACACAATTTGAAGACTAATGGTTGGAATTCAATATAACTTCATACAATGGTCAAGCACATTGAGAGAAAGTGCAGTTCACAAGAACCATAACTCCATTTTGACTAATTACAGAGTTATTGCTCTTTGTTACTTTTTTTTGTCCGGAGCATAACTTGAAAAGGACTGGTTGGACTTCAATACAACTTCATACAGTTGTCAAGCACATTAAGAAGAAGTGCAGTGCATAAGAACCATAACGCCATTTTGACTAATTACAGAGTTATTGCCCTTTGTTACTTTTCCTTGTCTGGAGCATAACTTAAAACATACTGGTTGGAATTCAAAACAACTTCATACAATGGTCAAGCACAATAAGAGGAAGTGCAGTACATAGACCTATAACTCTGTCCAGAGTAATTGTAGAGTTATTGCCCTTTGCTACTTTTCCATTTCTTTTTTCTTGTCTAGAGCATAACTTGAAAACTACCAGTTAGAATTCAATACTATTTCATACAATGGTCAAGTATATTGAGAGGAAGCGCAGTGCACAGAAACATAAATCTTTCTTGACTCATTTAAAAGTTTTTGCCCTTTGTTACTTTTTATTGTCCAGTGCATACATGTAGCTTGAAAATTAATGATTGGAATTCAATGAAACTTTATACAATGGTCAAGGGCAGTGAGATGAAGTGCAGTGCACAAAACCCATAACTCTATTTGGACTAATTTCAGTTATTGCCTTTTGTTACTTTTTTGTCCAGTGCATAACTTGAAAACAAGTAGTTAGAATTCAGAACATCTTCATACAATGGTCAAGCTCAATGAGAGGAAGTGCAGTGTACAATAACCATAACTCCATCTTCAGTATTTATAGAGTTATTGTCCTTTGTTCCTTTTCCTTGTCTTTCTGGACTTATTACAGAGTAATTTAATAAAACTTCATCAATGGCCAACCACATTGAAAGGAAATGCAACATACAAGAACCACAACTATCTTTAATTGCTCACAACCATAACTCTATTTCAATTCTTTTACGAGGTATTCTGACTGCCTCCGTGGTCGAGGGGTTAGAGTCGATGACTTCTAATCCAGTTACCTCTCTGGCGTGGGTTTGATCCCCCGGAGATGCTTTGGTAGTTTAGCACGGAGGAAGGTAGTCTAGTACTGGTGTAACTCTCCAGGAACGATGGTTAGGAAACTACCCGCCTATATGACGGAAATACTGTTGGGAAAAGGCGTAAAATGAAACAAACAAAAAAACAAGGTATTCTGTTACTAGTAACATCCTCATTTGCGAAGCAGTCTTGGGGGGGGGGTATTAATCACATTTAGTGATAGTTCTAGTTTAATTAAAAGTCATAATATGATTGTGAATGAATGGCTGTCTCTAGTCATGAACTAAGATGACCCCAATGGTACTACAGACCTCAGAAGCATTCTGTCAACAAAGAAATTCAAAGGTGGTATTCTTTTACAAAGCTGTTATTGTATTTAGAAAACAAGCTAATCAGCAAGTTAAATACTGTCTGAAGAATAAAGGACTAAGGATATTTTATATCTTTTCAAATAATAAATTGTTTGTCTACAAGAGGCCAGCAATCTTTATTGGGAAACAGAAAAACTCTCTACAGTTTAAGAGGGTTTGTCAACACAGAAATATGGCCATAACTGTTCAGGACAAACACTTGGAACAATCAAGATAAAAAGAATCCCTTGAGGACACACTTCACATTGCAATTGTTATTGCAGAATTACCCTTTCACATAAAGAGTTTTTTCTATTAAATTAGTATAAATACAAATTAATTGTCCAGTAATTTATGTCTGATTCTTGCAATAAAAAAAGTAACAATGATATGGCACATGTACAGACTCAATCAAACCAAGCTTGGCAATTCTCATGAATTTTTGTTGTTTTTAATGCTTCTGAGGGGTCACTCACTTACGGGTTAAAAATGCTTCCTCCTTGGAGGTCATATAGTATCATAAGGATAATTTGGATAAAACATTTTTCATTTTTTTCTTGATTGGGTCTCTACCCTAATTAAAAGATTACTTTACTTAATCAAACCAATTATATTTGGGCATATAGAGCCTCACCTTGCGATACTCTTGTTTATCATATATCACAATTAAGTTTAACAATATTGTAAATAACAGATACTGATCTTTTATTTTGAAATTGTTTGGCAGAATATTGTTACCTAAAAAGTCATTGCACAAAAGTATTTTAAAATTTCTCATAAAGCAGATGAAATGTATGCACAAAATCATTACTGGTTAGTTCTCGGCACTTGCTATTACACAGCTGGCATGTCAGCAGTTAACCTTTTCCCTCATATAGACGTGTTTTGACGTCTTTTTGTCCCCCCCCCCCTTTTTGAGGCCTCAAACAGTGAAAAAATGCCCTATTTAGGCCCCAAACACTGTTTTTCGTTTGGGTTATGTTGTTAAAAAAAGTGATCAGGTTGATCCTAAGGTAACGTGTAACCAACGCTGAAAAGTCTTTTACTCCATCTCAATGCATTGAGAAGTTACAGCAATTTGAAATCAGTTTTTAATGCAAAATTAAGTGATTTTTCGCAATTTTGAGACACCCTCCCGTTGCCATGGTGACAGGAAATTTAAGATTGAGCATGCTTTTACAGAGGTTATGGTTCTGACAGTCAACATTTGCGCCAAGTTTCATGAGTATTGAAGCATTTTTCATAGTTTTATAGCAGTTTGAACTGTAACAGGAGGCTTTTCAATGAAAACGGCCATTTTTCACAATATGCTCATGTAGTAAAAGGTAAAAAGAGCATAACAGCATTAAATATCACATTGAGCACTTAGAATGGAAAAATATCAAAAAGATAAAAAAGAAATATACTCAAAATTTTAAATATACTTCTGGGTTCGATTTAAGTTAAAAGTATTACAATGTCACATTATGCCTTAATTAGAAATGAAGAAATTTTACTTGAAATAATTTGTCATAACGTAACAAAAAGGAAACAAATATATATATTATATATATACATGTATATAGTACTTTGACTTCCATACAAAATACTAAATCACTATTACTTTACTGTTGCAAAATAAGCAACAGAAGAAAAAGAATGTTAAAGTAATTGCCCAATGAGTAACATTTTGGAAATATTAAGTGTACCAAAAATAAAGAGAGTTTCTGAGTGAAAAATAAAATTAAAAGCATTTCTGGGGCATTATAGGCCTTTCAGTCATAATCAAAAACGTTTATCCTGAAAAAAACAAAGTATGCAAATGATTTGAAATTTTGCACACAAGTTTTATCAGTGCAGATTATTTTAAATGATGTAATCCTGTGATGTAATTGAAAGGGAGGTTTTTTGACATGACTGAACTGGAATATTTTTTTTCAAGATAAGTGTTCATTTCGATAAACCAATAGTGTGCAATTTCAGGTCATTTGCTATCTCTGCTTTTTCAAGAATAATTATTCTAATGTAAAAATGACCCAAAACTTAAAAGCATTGCATTGCTTTTCACTCAAATCAGTCTAAGATTAGAATATCACAAAAATAAGAGTTTCAATTTATTTCTGAGTATATTTCCAAGTTATCATTTGCGTATCTTCATATTTGAAGTGTCCAAGTTGGTCTTTGTAAGAATTTCAAATTTTATTTTTTTGGGGTTTTTGGACCTCAGTGGAGATCCTTTAAGGATTGTTATACTGCATAATTAAATACCTTTTTGTAAAATTGTTCACAGTCATTTTTAAGACAGAGATATTTTAATGAACTGGTTTTTTTTGTTTTTTTTATATGACATTCATTTAACAAGTAGATCATCATTTTTTTTAAAAAAACTGCTTTAAACTGGAATTTTATGATTAGTTTTTCTCAGTGAATTGAAGTAATGTTTGATTAGAACAGAGTTGATAAAACAGTATCACAGGCAACTAATGGGATATAATAGAAAACAAATATTGAAGTCATTCAGATTCAAAGAAGGATGTTAAGGATACCACTCCAGGCATCAAACATTAATTCTAAGTAATATCCTTTGACAGAGACACTTTAGTTCAGGTTTATTAAGTAAATCAGTAATTGATCCAATTTTGTTGTCTCTTAGGTATTGTTATATTGATGTCTTGTTGCAAAAATGGTTATAATTAATCTCCATGTTGCATTTTGCATTGCACCAGGCAGTTGTAGCCGCAAAATTATGCTGTAGGCAGTTGCAGCTAGTTTGAACCAGGCAGTTGCAGCCAGTTTGAACCAGGCAGTTCCTGCTGCTAAATAATGCTCTAAGCAGTTGCAGCCAGTTTGAACCAGGCAGTTTCAGCCAGACAGTGAACAGGGCAGTTGCATCTGCTTTGCACCTGAGGCAGTTAGAGCCGCTATGCTCTTAGCAGTTGCAGCCAGTTTAGACCAGGCAGTTTCAGCCAGACAGTGAACAGGGCTGAGTTGCATATGCTTTGCACCAGGCAGTTGGAGCCACTATGCTCTTGGCAGTTGCAGCCAGTTTGAACCAGGCAGTTTCAGCCAGACAGTGAACAGGGCTGAGTTGCATCTGCTTTGCACCAGGCAATTGGAGCCGCTATGCTTTGGCAGCTGCAGCCAGTTTAAACCAGGCAGTTTCAACCAGACAGTGATCAGGGCAGTTGCATCTGCTTTTCACCAGGCAGTTTAAGCTGCTATGCTCTTGGCAGTTGCAGCCAGTTTAGACCAGGCAGTTTCAGCGAGACAGTGATCATGGCAGTTCATCTGCTTTGCACCAGGCAGTTTAAGCTGCTATGCTCTTGGCAGTTGCAGCCAGTTTAGACCAGGCAGTTTCAGCGAGACAGTGATCATGGCAGTTGCATCTGCTTTGCACCAGGTAGTTGGAGCCAGCTTGAACCAGGCAGTTTCATGCAGAAAGCTAGTGCACTGGGCAGTTATATCTGCATTGCAGTGCAGATCATGATCAGACAGTACTAAAGTCGGCAGGCTGGTCTTGGTCTGCACTTGTCACATGGGCAGAATCTGCTAGGGGTTAAAATGACAATGACAGTTGTTCTAATATGGCAGTGTGTAAGGTACAATGTATAAGCAAGGTCATCATTTAATGTGCCATCTTTATATCAAATTATTCTGCACATCAATAAAGGCTTTATTGAATAGTTACTCTCATATCAGTGATGTGATATGACCCTATAACAGGAGATCTTGTAGATTATTTTCAATTAAATTGTGCATGCACATTGTGCGTCAGACAAGAACAGTAATCGTTCACATTTCTATTCCATTTGATTATCATCAATTTGAAATGAAATTGTGTATTATCATGAAAATAAAAATGTAAGTTGCTATGTGAGCTAGTGAATGTTTCACCTTTAACGGGCTTGAACCCAAAGTGACTAGCCTCTGCCACCAGTATAGAACCAGGCCAAGCTGCTCATCTGTATAGTCTGACCAGGCTCTATACTGTTGGTAGTTCAATTTTAAATGAATTGTTCCAAATAATTTAAAGCAGGGCAAATTCATTCAATAAATCAGCACGATAATGTTGATAGAAATGGACAACATTTTAATTTATTAATCAATTAACTCTGATCAGGTTCATTTCTGTTATGCTACAATATATCTGAGCCGCGTCATGACAAAACCAACATAATGAGTTTGCGACCAGCATGGATCCAGACTAGTCTGCACATCCGCGCACTCTGATCAGGATCCATGCTGTTCGCTATCAGTTTCTCTACTTGTTATAGGGTTTGTAAGCGAACAGCATGGATCCTGACCAGACTGCGCGGATGCGCAGGCTGGTCTGGATCCATGCTGGTCGCAAACCCATTATGTTGGTTTTGTCATGACGCCGCTCATCTTCTTATTGTTAGCAATGTCATATCCAAATCCTTATGGTTTCAAAATGAATTTAATTCATCAATATTCCCTACAATAACAACTGACAGTTCCAAATTAAATTACATCATCAACAACTAAAAGTTCTAAATCAATTTAAATCATAAAAAATCCATAATTAACACATTAAAATCATCAAATTTCCTTACATTAACATTTCCAAACAAAAAATTTCAATAGTCCATAATTATGTTTACCCTCAGAATATGGTACTGAAGGGATACAATTTTTAGGGCCCTTTAATTTATTTGAATTTAAATTATCTTAAAAGCCTTCCACTACACTATTCAAGCAAGTAAATAAACCAATTTTGAACAAATTATTAATGAAAAACATTCAGTTTTGCATTATTTATCAGATAAAATTCAGATGTCAACTTCTTTCTGGACTGGAGAAAGAAATGAGCCGTGTCACAACAAAACCAACATAGTGCGTTTGCGACAAGCATGGATCCAGACCAGCCTGCGCATCCGTGCAGTCTGATCAGGATCCATGCTGTTCGCTTACCAACTCTATTACAAGTAGAGAAACTGATAGCGAACAGCATGGATCCTGATCAGACTGTGCGGATGCGCAGGCTGGTCTGGATCCATGCTGGTCGCAAACCCACTATGTTGGTTTTGTCGTGACGCGGCTCAAATACAAATTCTTCATTAAAAATTTATATGAAGTAACATGTCAAAGTGTTGTCATACATATAAATGTCTAAGAAATATGATGTTTAATTGATAATAGAAGATCATGTTACATGTTGTAATATGACAATTTTAAAGCCCTGTCAGTATATAATTTTTGACATTTACAGATGTCAAATTCCAGCCTTTATTATTGGTTAGAAAAGCTACAGCTAGCTGCATGCATGATGTCAATTATTCCACTATTTCAGGATGTAAAAAAATGTATAAATGTAAAAAACTTCAAAATGTGCTTATGCTAAATACCGGGTGTCTCCATAAAAGAAATTTATATTGTAGCTCTACTTTTCAAAAAAAAAAATGTAGCTATTGCCATGACCCTCTTGTTGCGGCTGGGGTTGGCATTGAGGTTGGTTAACTTTTTTTTTCAGAATCTATAGAAGTTATTTACTTCAAACTTGGCATACAAATCAATGGCCAATTCAAAAGGGCAGGTAATCCTGATATAAGAGCAGGTAACTATATCATTTATTTATTCATGGGTTATGCCCCCTTTTTTACTTTGAATTTCTTGGTTAACTCTTATTTTTACACATTAATGATTTCCACTTATACTAGTTTAAATTACTATCAAATTTGAAATGTATTTTCTAGATAGCAGATAATCCTGGGAGCCATTTATACATAATTAACTCCCTTTTTTACTTGACAGGTAAGACTGCTAATAAATATTACAGAATTATGCCCCCTTTTCTATGATGCTTTAATTTAACCTTCCAAAAATAGAGTGTGCTGCAGATATGTCTTGTTTGAACTAGATAGTAAAGCCATTTAGGATTTTACTTTTCTTACATATGATATTGTATACACATAGTTTAATAAACAACTTATTCTACCCTTGTGCCAGGTCCATATTTGAAACTTTTCCAAATAAATAATGCATTGAAAGATGGATAAGTCCATTTAAGGTAATTAGTGTAGTTACTTAAGGGTTAATGATACAAAACTCAAGGTAAAATTACCCTTAGTAGCCAAACTTAAATAATATAAGTACAATGTACAAAATATTGGACTATGTTTATGATAAAATTAAGTCTTAAAAGATTATTAATTTAATTGTAAGTAAATAATTTTAAACAAAATGACTGTTTTATGCCAGCTAACCTTTGATTAGAAATGCACAAAATAATTCATATATAAGCACTTAACAAATATTTAACACAGGAAATTTGAAGTTAGCCAAAAGTATTCATTAAATATGAATAAAAAGCTAATACAATATTCAATGCCTAATGAATATAGACTTTATTCAAGAAAAAATATATTGATATGCCACGTGAATGAAAAATGGTAATGTCCAAAGGGGCACAACTCATGGTTTCAAATTGCAAAAGTTTTAGTTGAGTTACCTGTACTTGATAATTTTTGGTCTCATTGACTCAACCACCTTAAATTTTGAGTTGTATGAAATGAAACAATATGTATTATAATTCATCTACTTTTTGAAAAGACCCAGCTGTATATTGTTGTGGATTATTCAGGTAGTGTAAATAATTCCTTCAACTATTTGTTATTTGTTATACACGTATACTTTACTGAAAATAGTCTGCAATTACTTTGATCCATTGCTATATGAATTTCAGAAAAACAATCATACGCCATGTATAAGAATCAATATGAGCCGCGTCACGACAAAACCAACATAGTGCGTTTGCGACCAGCATGGATCCAGAGTCTGATCAGGATCGATGCTGTTCGCTTACAAACCCTATAACAAGTATAGAAACTGATAGCGAACAGCATGCATCCTGATCAGACTGCGCGGATGCGCAGGCTGGTCTGGATCCATGCTGGTCGCAAACCGATTATGTTGGTTTTGTCATGATGCGGCTCATATGTTTTGATGTTACAAGGCACACTACACATGATTTATTTGTTATTGTTGTTACTGTTTGGTTAGTGCTGACAAATTCAGACTTGAAATATGCACAATTATTCCTTGTTTATATAAATAGGGAAGATAAAGATGGTGAAAAAAAGAAGAAGGTTTAGTCATGTTTCACAAAGAACACCAATTGTTACAGGGCATGTTAACAGGTGCTTGTCCAGTCTTGGTGCCCATACAACCTCCAAAACAAAAACAAGCCCGAAAACAACTTTTCTGTGATAAATGAAAGAAAAAAAAATATAATTTTTTTTTCTTAAGCCTCGGTCTCACTTACTTCCGGCAGAGCCCAGGACCATCCCGGTAAGTTACCGGGATGATCCGGGATGAAATTATTGTTGCGGTCACTTTTACCTCGGCAGCACTACGGTAGTTCCCTACTAACCACCAAGGATGCGCTCCAGATCATCCAGGCAGAGCCCAAGTGAAGCTATGGTTCATGGCGGTGCTTCCCCAGTCGTTCCCGGATGATGCCGGAAGAGCCCCGGTTGACCCAGGCAGAGCCCCGGTCGATCCAGGCAGAGCCCAGGACGATCCAGGCAGAGCCCCGGTAGAACCCCGGTGGATTGAAAACGCCCGAAAATGATAACATTGATATATAATTTTTATTATCTCTGCCGGGATGTGAGACTGTAGCTTTATATACTTACAAAATTCCATGTCCGTCTTAAATTAGCAAGAAAATATGATATACACAGACATTTTAAGCATTTTCCTGCTTTTTTAAGCAAAATCCTGCTATTTTTTCGTACGGGTTGTAAAGAGGTATGGGATGACTGTTTTCTGTGGGCTATATCAATCCTCACAACCATGGCATTGGTGATGATATTATAAATGATGATTGAATTTGTGATGATTTGATAATGATTTTAATGAATAAGTATGATAATGAGAGGGGATAATGGTATGATTATGATGATATTGTGATGACGTTGTTATTTGTTACGTCAATTAATTTATTCACGGAATCACGGATTTATATTACAGGGATCGGACACTCCCAGCCAACATAGTGCGTTTGCGACCAGCATTGATCCAGACCAGCCTAGCCCATCCGCGCAGTCTATCAGGATCCATGGCTGAATGCT